>NC_091133.1:134300805-134553305 GCF_040183065.1 Periplaneta americana | reverse complement strand
GGTGAAAAGAGGTAAATGAAAACTATGAGACATTTCCCCGCTTTCGAGTGGCGTCACTCAATCTATCTACAGTCAAAAGTAATAGACCTACGGGACTCCGCATTCAATACGGGACCCAGGCGAGGGTTGCAAAAATCAGTTGGAAACTACTGTTGAAATATATTGGCCTCTCGCAATGATAAGAGAGTGGGTGGATGCGCGCGGCCGGCCACTTAGGCGTCTCAATCTGTGTGTGTTGCCCCCCCCCCCACATCCTCACTTTGGGGAGGCGCGGCGCCCCCTCCGTGTTTTATTGTTTCCTCCGGGGGCAGCCTCCGGGCGCCCTAACATCAATAAAGAGGGTAGGAACAAACGGACAAGAAGAATCGAGAAGGGGCGGGGATAGAGTGAGGGAGGCGTAATACAAGAGGATAAGCAAACAGCGAGGAGAGAAGGGAAATCTAGAATTCTTTTTAGGCAGAAAAACGAGAAGTTTTCATAGTGCATGCGGCAAGAACATCCGTATTCTTCAACCTTTCTGAGAGTTATGTAGCTATTAAAGAGGTTCAAGTGCACCAAAATAACAATAAAAGAAAGCATTCTTCTTTCAAGGATCACAAAAAAGCACAAGAAATAACAATACCAGTCTCAAAATAGTGCTTTCATTATAAACAGCAGTATTTTAACCACCTCATGCAACCACGGTCACCGTGCTTCAGTCAGAGCTAGAGGAATCTTGCCATGAGAGTCTGTAAGCATAGAATGTGTTTATTACAAAATAATAATAATAATAATAATAATAATATTAATTTTATTTTTCCTGGCAGAGTTAAGGTCATCAGGACTTCTCTTCCACTCATAAAGGACATACAGGAAAAAAAATATACAAGTAGGCTATTAACTTAAGGAAACATATTGTATTCCAAATGAATAATAATGATAATAATAATAATAATAATAATAATAATAATAATAATAATAATAATAATAATAATAATAATAATAATAATAATCCGTGGTGCTACAGCCCGTGAAGGACCTAGACCGACCAGCCGGTTGCTGGCCTCACGCCCACATGCCGAAGCAGAGGTGGACGTTTATCCAACTAGAATGGAGGTATCGTGTGGTTAGCACGATGATCCCCCCAGCCGTTAAAGCTGGTATTCGCAACCGGATTTCGCTACCTATCGTAGCTCCCCAAGTGCATCACGATGCTGGGTGGGCACCGGTCCCATATACTGGCCGAAATTTCATGAGAAAATTTCTTCTCCCACGAGGACTCGAACCAGCGCGCATTCCGTAACGCGAGTCCTAGTCAAGATGCCTTAGACCGCGACGCCACGGCGCGGGACATACCTAATGAATACAGCCACAAAATTAAATGAAGAGTAGAATTTGTATAATCAGAATGGGTTATAGGCATACTGAAAAAATGAGAATTATCTAGAAAGCAGTATTCAGGGAACAAACAAAGTATTAACTATATTATATTAAAAATTCTAGCTCCAAAAAATTAATTCTGTGCATTTAAAATATTCCTATATAACCCTATTTTAAAGAACTGAGGACTAAAGCTACCCCTGATGTCTACTGGCAGCGAATTCCAGGCGCGAGCCGTGACTGTTGAGAAAGAACTTGAGCACAGAGATGTCCGATGACGTGGTATTGGTAGCAACAGATCGTGCTGTGAACGTGTATTACGATTATGATGTGAAGCTAGAAGAAAAGCCAAGAGTATTCGTAACCTATAAGCCAAAGCGTGAAAACTGACTTCGATAACTGAAGGATATAGGCACCCCTACTCCAAAGTCACGCGCATATGCAGGGACTAGGGGGAATGTCCGCCATTTTTTAGTTCTTGGTCGATGAGTCACGGGTTTTCAAGTCGGCATATCTCCGGGCTGCAATTTGGTAGGATGGTGATATGGATTTCAAATCATTCGTCTGAATGAGATCTAACAAACTACAGAATGTCAAATTGTAAGCATCTAAACGAATAGTGAATAACTGTAAGTGAGAATCGTGAAAAAATAAGTGACTAAAATAGAAATGTCGAAATATTTCCACCAAAAATTCAAATCAAAATACAAGAAACGCATATAGGATGAAAGAGGAGCTCAAAAGAATTGATTAAGCCCAAAATGATACAAGCCATCGATACAGATTTGATTTCTTTCTGCATTTACTGATCGCTCTATTCCTTAATTTCTTTTCATAATTTGTTCTTCCCTGCAGCATTTCTTTATTTCTGTATTTTTTTTTCTTTTTGGTGTTTCCATTTTTCTCCATTTCTTGATTATTTTATTTCATTTATCTTTTGGTTTTTGCTTTCTTTCTACTTTTCCTCATTTCTTATTTTCTTCTTTTATTTTTTTAATTTTTTCTTTCTTCTTATATTTCTTGATTCTTTCATTTTTATTTTCCCTTTGTTTCTCAATTTCTTAATTTCTCTATGTATGGGAAAGTTTGAAAGAAAATGTGTTTCGTACGAGTCAGCACCTTGTAGAGGACCTCCAGGCTAATATTGAGCATGAAGTAAGCGATATTTCAGTCGAGTGACTGACAACATATTCCCGCGATATCAATCCTATATACGAGCGGAAGGACACTTTCAACATCTGCTGTAAGGTAGTTTGCTTACTTTATTTGCAGGCTGATGCTCGACCTGTAGTCCGGGAACTACGAGGGAGACTCAAAAAGTAACCTTAATAATTGTTTTGTTAATTGAATATGTGCAATCAGACTACAAATATTTAATCACTATTCAACAAAGTCCCCAGTACGTTCAAAGCAATTATAGGTTACTTTTTGACTCTCCCTCGTACATATATCCCATGCTACTGCAGTCATAAAGACCTACACGTGAACCGTAAATAATATCATTAATTTCATGGGTTTATTCTTTGAGATATTTCAAACAGAAATGTTAATACAATTTTTCTCGTTTTTGCTTCCTTTTCGACATAAAAATAGTTTTATACGAAACATGTCATGGGCTGTTTTGGGAAGTCATTGATTCAATTCCCAGTCAATTTAAAAGATCAGTATATTATGATAATATATGATTGAAATAATTTTAGTTTTGTCCTTTAAATGTGCAGATATTTGATCCGAACATATATTGCATTGTAAAATCCCTTTGCAGAAGGCAAAGTTACATTTCTTCTGATCAAATTTCTGCACATTTAAAGGACAACACAAACATTATTTCAACCATGTATTATCAAGAAACAAGAGTACGACAAATGGTGTGCGCTTCCACATAAAGGAAAAGGTGTTATTTTATTTCAAGAATATACTCCCGCAAATAAATGGATTTTTTCTAAGGAGGGTCTGTCTTCCTCTGAATGGCGGGACGCAATTAAGATGAATGCTAACGTAGTCTTCATGGGAGAGCCTTGGACGGCTTCCGTTGCAGATACTGCAACGAGATTGAAACCTTAGCACACGTCCTAGGATCCTGTCAGCATGGAGAACTCCTGAGAAATTCACGCCATCATAACATCCGAAAACTAATAGCACAAGCCCTTAGAAAAAGATGCTTCGAGGTCCGTGAAGAGGTGCACTGCGTTGCGTCTGAAGGCGGCGGAATTAGAAGAGCGGACATCGTGGCTCTAGACAAGACTAATAGTAAAGGCTTTATACTGGACCCAACTGTTAGATTTGAGATGAGCCAGACCCAACCATCCGAGGCCAACAAAGAGAAACAACAAATTTATGAGCCTACTATTCCGTATTTTCGAGAAAAATATCAGATGGAAGGCACATGGGAAGTACATGGTTTAATGATCGGAGCGAGGGGCACCATCCCACGATCAACTGTAAACACATTTGGAATCCATGACATCATTCCAAAAATAATTACTTCAACCATTAAAGGGTCTGTGGCGATTCTTAAAAATCATTTATACGGAATATCATAATCCCCCCCCCCTCTTTCTATCCATTAGTGTGTGATTGTTACAATATATGTACAAATTTATTATTTCTTAAATTTGAGCTCCTAGTTGACATTTCAATTTGACTCATCTATTTACTGTAATCGATATTATTCTTATATGTGTGTTATTCTGTGTTTTTGGCAACCCAGGATGCCTGGGCAGACTATTTCTTGGAAATAAGTTATATACGCTGCTCTCTTAAATTGACTGAGCATATTGGGAATTCAATCAATGGCTTCAATGAATTCGAATGTTTCATACAAAAGAATTTTTACCTCCGAAAGGTAGTAAAAATGAGAAAAATTGCATTATACTTTTTGTTTGAAATATCTCAAAGAATAATCCCCTAAAATGAATTATATTACTATGGTTCAACCTGTACATTAAGGACCTTGTAGTGGTAAGAGCAAGAGTAGCAACTGCAAAATTAAAAACAAAAATAACAGTGATAGTAAGAATAGGGGCAGCAGTAATACTAGTTGAATAGTGGAAATAGCAGCAGCAATAGTAATAACAGTGGAAGTAATATCAGCAGTAACAATAGAGTAACAGTAGTAGTAGACCAGCAGTAAATGCAGCAATGCTAGTAGTAGAAAAGTAACTCGTTTTTTACTATTGTCCGTTACTCAGGAGAAGACGAGCGGAAAGAATGTGACCTTCTTGACTATCGCTGCTGATTATTATAAACATCGCTCAGATAAGCATCCCAGTAGCCGGGTTATTACTGTGCAGGAAACATGAGTAACAATGCGTATGGAAATTAAAGCTGAGTTGAACAGAAGGAGACCTAATGTTTCCGCTTACTGCAGTACAAATATTGCACGTGTTGTCTTACGTTATCTGCTCACATCCCTTCCTCCTCAGTCCGCTCTCGTCTTCTCCTGAGTCACCGACAGTACATAAAAATGTGTTACGAAAGTAGTACCTGTAGGTCAGCACGTAGAAATTAGTACCCATCAGCAAAGTTTGTTATACAGTAAGTTTCGGAAGCTCCTGTATTAAGACCACAAATGTATGACACATGCATTTCACTTCACAGAACCAAATGTATCGGAACAAAGAATTGGTGATGCTTTGAAATGTCTTTGTTGTATTGGAATCTCTGCATAGGTTGGCATTTAGGAAGAATAAGAATGAGATGGGCGTTGGCACGAATCCAAGACGACGTCCATCCCGCATGATAGAATTACGCGTACATAACACAACTTGTACAAAATAAACTGGTAATACTGCGCTGAATGGACGGATACGGGAAAAGAAAAAAATGATAACAATTTAAGATTGTGGGTAACGCCCACGAGAGAGAACCAGCAGGGTCTGAACTAATCCGAAGGAGGGCCCAACAATAGCGGCGGCGGCACCGTGGACCACTTCCAAGTACACACAAGTGCTGATAAAAAGGAAATCAAGTGCCCTCGGGTGTAACGTTTTCCGTGAGAACCACTAGGCTATACAAAGACGCTCTTGATTTCAGCCGATACGTTTCTTGCTGCTAATTAACCCAAGGATCAGGAAGTCTGGAAACGACGAAACAGACATGCTTAGGTGATGGAAAATGAAGAAAGTGGAGAGAAAACATGTCCCTAAATTAGATATGCATCATAATTATAATATAACATTTATTATTATTGTAGCATATTGCTTTATGAACATCCACGAAAAAGAAGGAGAAAGATATCTTAACAGTAACAATTTTATTATACTCTGATTACCAACAAGCTGTAAATGACTTTATGGAGCAAATCATCAAGCTTTCATTGTAATTACTATATTATTATTATTATTATTATTATTATTATTATTATTATTATTATTATTATTATTATTATTATTAATATTATACTATTGTGAGTCAAAAGATAATTGGGATTTCCCGGCCTCTGATCGAATAAAACTGATATTTAGACAACGAGGAGAATTTCGATGAAGGAGGGCCTAATTAACAAAATCCACTCTCCTCACTTCCATGTTGGGACCTCTTGGATCTCTTAAGATGAGAAAGATAGAATGGTGTGCGGAAAGCAACGGGAAGCTAGCGCTCTTATTTTTCCCCAAGAAAAACTGCAAACATAACTGGGCCGAGAAGAAACTGTTTACTGAAGAAAGCACTGAAGGGAATGGTGAACGGGAGAAAAGTTTGAGGCAAAAGAAGAGATCAGATGGTAGACAACATGTGGAGAGTATGCGGGGGACGAAAAGAAAGTAGTAAAATTATTATTGTTATTATTATTATCATTATCATTATCATTATCATTATTATTATTATTATGCTAAACATTTACAATTTATTAGAGAATATTAATTACTAGAGGAGATACATTGAGATCCACACCTGTGGAGTAACTGTCAGCCCGGGTTCGAATCCCGGTCGGGACAAGTTACCTGGTTGAGGTTTTTTCCGGGGTTTTCCCTCAACCCAATACGAGCAAATGCTAGGTAACTTTCGGTGCTCGACCCTGGACTCATTTCACCGGCATTATCACCTTCATTTCATTCAGACCTAGATGTTGATACAGCGTCGTAAAATAACTCAATAAAATAAAAATAAAAAATACATAGATTGAATGGTATAATTACTGTTTGCAGAAGACATTTTTTAAACACTGTTAGGAGAAAATTAAAATGACCTTCAGAAATTAATAACTTGTAGAGGAAAACACTTAGCATGCAATATACTGCATGTTACGGACGGAATGAAAATATCAATATTAATTCAAGAAAATTCCAGATCATTTCTGGAACCATTGAAAGAACAAGGAAAAACGCGGAAGGAAATAAAATTAAATCTATATAGGACTTAGTCTGCGAAGATGACGTTCCTTAGACACGTCAAAATATGTACTTAGTACGATTGACAGCATAAACAATGTAGATAAACTTAAAGAACTGGACATACCGCACATTTACACTCGAAAGTATTTGGTGAAATTTTGTTTAATCTGAATTATGTAGATTATTTTTTTGCGGGAGATAATCCCTTTATTATATTTCCATAACTTGTATTACTTTTGATTGGCTTTACAATAAGTAGAGAAGAATAAAATTTACCAATACTAATAAAATTGGACAAAATATATTTTAAGCATGGACGACAGCCGATTAACAGGGAAGGCCTTTCCATATAATCCTAGAGGAAGAAAGGAAAGTGAGAAAGTGTGAACAAGGCAAACAAGTTAACAAACACGTCATTCTTATAATGAACATAGGACATGAACTATTAACAGAGACAGCTATCAGTGTTGCCAACAGTTGTTCGTTTAATCCCGCTAGATGACTTTCGAAAACCCGCGATTTTCTAGCAAATATCTCTAGATTTTAATGTAGGCCTATACTTATTATTCAATAATAATAATAATAATAATAATAATAATAATAATAATAATAATAATAATAATAATAATAGTAAAGATAGAGCATCCATCCGCCAATGTAACGACATCCGCCCGCCAATGTAACGAATATTGCACACTTTTTTTCATGCCCAATGTGGCGCTGTAAAGCAATTTTGAACACTTTTATCACATACACAACATATTTAAATTCTTATTGCACTATATATGTTACCGTTAAAACCCAAAATCCGACAAAACCAGTTTCAACTAGTAAAGAGTAATTTTAAAATACAGATAGATAGAAAGCGAATTTTCGTAAGATCTAGAATCAATGACAGGTCGGGTTTGGTTTGTATAGGTTTTTTTCAGGCTTTTACCAAACAAAAACCTAAACAAACCAAACTTAACCTGACATTGATTCCAGATTATACGAAAACTCACTTTCTATCTATTTGCTTAAACTAGTTTTTACTAGCTGAAACTGGTTTTGACGGATTTCGGGTTTTAACGGTAACATATATAAGTAATATGGAATTATCACTACATTAACACATCCATTATTTCACAGAACACACACTGAACGAATTAAACGTAATTATGAAATCCGCTCATAATGCTAATTATGAATTTCATTTCAGAAATTTAAAGATTAAAAACCGCTAGTATTCCCGCTAAGCGGGATAATATAATTTTACTCGCGAGATGGTTATCCAATAGATTTAGCGGGAAAACCGCTGATATTGGCAACACTGATAGCCATCAACACACTGTGCTGCGTGGCCTTGTGTGGATCTCGCTTCTCTTCCTTATTATCTAATATCAATTTCTCTTTCATGGTTATACTTCAAGTCCGTACAGATATAATGCGGATGCCAGCTGAACGATGCACGTACTGTAATAGGGATACAAGTCTGATAGGTTGATGTAGAAGCCGGCCAGATATCACACCTCGAAGGAAGAAGAAGAGCAGAAAAAACTGAGGCAGAGAGAATATGGAAGAGCTCAGGGGAGCTGCATCGTACGAGGAAGAGAGTTGGCTCTCTATCCTGTTCTACTTCACTAACAAACGACAAACGCAATATTGCAATGGGGATCTCAAATGGAGGTGTAGAGTTTAAGGAATATAGGCTACAGTAGCTATGTCACAGTTACAGAAATGTCTCTTTAAAACCGTCATCGCTGAGTTTTGAGGCTATTATTCTGCATGCAGAGTCGCTTAAGTAACAGATTTGTATACACAAGGTCTCGGGATCGAATTCCCTAAATTCCAAAGTTTCTTAATGTTTCTAGTGGTAAATAACCAGTACATTTACATTCAATAAAGAATGCACGCATTTACAAAAATTGTGCGAAACATCGGAGATAAAGCCGAATGTTTTATGCATGAACACATCTCTCAGTATGGGATGTTGAATGTAAGGTATCCGTTGCTTATACGCCTTCTACATTTGCACTGTGAGTTATAAGCTTGAGATTGTGAATTTTCTCTCTTCACTCAACTTCACTCAACAATTTTTCCAATTTTATTTATCAACTGCAATGTTACTCAATTGAGATTGTAATCTGTTTCGTTACCAATTGTTTGACACCACTGTGAACATTCTATCACTTCGCATTTTCGAGTTACACTGTCTCGACAGCCGCACGACCTGAAAATTCGTGTCTCAATTTCCCCCCTCTCACGTATCGCTAGATGACATCATTCACCCCAACTCAAGATCATGTTGGATACATTGACTCTCCCTCTGTCGATCGCCGTTTACATCATTAGACTATGTTGTGTAGTTCAGAAATTTTAAGCGGCTTGAAAATGCATCGGCCGACTTCCTGGAATGTCATCCTGTACTGGACCCAACTTAGAGACGTATTCAGGTAACAAATGTTCAAAATATTCATCAGGAAATATTGTTCTATGGTCAATCATGATAGGCTATGCATGGAGCAGAAAAAACAGCTGAATAAAGCCAAGCAGGACTATCTCCATAGCAACCACTGTCTGCTGGTGAAATAAAGGTTACATTGACGTAAGGCTAGTAGGCTGTTTGTTTCCGCTGCGTACACATCCTGGATTGAGTATAAATCCATCGAGATGCGAACCACTCTGGTACTGCGGCGCTTGGAGTAAAAACACTAAACGACGGTGCAGTCCCCACCTATAATCTGTATAGGCCTACGTGTTGGAATCGGCTCTGCAGATTCTACAACTTGGTGCAGATTTTAATTCAATATTGCGTTCCCTATTCGCTATCCACGTCGCCCCTCGATGTAGGAAATCAAAAGATGGAATCAATTTCAGCTTCTAATAATTGCAAGCCGTCGGTATGCCATCCCTTACCAGCACGCCGTCAGGCTTACCCCTCCACACTGGCTTACTCAACTTCTTCTAGTTTTCTATGTGTGACGACAGTGATACGGGTGGTGGTGGTGGTGGTAGTGGTGGTGGTGGTGGTGGTGGTGATGGTGGTGATAGCAACCCATTGTGATGGTTATGGTGACAAAGGGAATCGAGAGTACCACAAGAAAACTTTCCACCGCTCGCCCGTTTTATTTAAAAATTCTACTTGACCTTTCCAGGATCACGTGTTGAACCTTGACTCTTTAGTCGTTGAAATTACCTGATGGTTCAAATTAAAATCATACAGAGTTCTATTACTACATACAACAAACAATAAAAACAATGCTTCCGAGACAACAGTTACCATATTTCCTATCTATTTTCTGAAAAAAAAAAAAGTCTAGGATAAAAAATCTTGAAACCATGTAGGCTGCCTGTATTATTTATTTATTTATTTATTCATTTATTCATTCATTCATTCATTCATTCATTCATTCATTCATTCATTCATTCATTCATTCATTCATTCATTCATTCATTCACTCACTCATTCATTCACTCACTCATTCATTCATTCATTCATTCACTCACTCACTCATTCATTCATTCATTCATTCATTCATTCATTTATTTATTTATTTATTTTGGTGTAGTTAAGGCCATCAGGCCTCCTCTTCCACACCACCAGAAATATAAATACAATAACAGAAATAAAAAGGAAAAAAAAACACTATAAGCAAAGTAAAGTCACACAAAAATATACACAGGCTGCAGTCACACAAACTTTAAATGAGTGATTAAGTATAATTAATTGTATCCTAATTAACTAACATGAACAAGAAACTTACGATTTTAATCTAGAGCAAAAAACACAAATCAACACTTCTAGCAATACCTAAAAAGCATTAAACAAGACAAAATTATCCAATTTAATTTTGAATTGTGATAAAGTCCGGCAGTCCCTGCTGCTGTTAAAACAGTACGAAGAATGCTTCAAACGTTATCACAGTCCTAACTAAGGAAAACTTTATGTTCGCTTTCCTTAAGAATCTGAGAAAAAGAGTGTGACATTTTATAAATATTTTAGAATGAATACACTTAATAACCATGATTTATGCTGGAAGGAAGAGCACGAAAGAGAATATTAAAAATAAGATAAGAAATTTTAAGAAGTGCCATTTAGTTATTTATCACGGGGCAGATTCATTCATTATGTTGGCATTTTTTAACGTGATTAATGTCCACTTGACAACGCGATGAAAAACAATTGTGACATAACAGCCGGGGATCAACCGAACCCGTAAATTATATCCAGATAAATAAGGTAAAAAGGTGGGTGAGTACAGTCGGCGGGAATCCAGATAATATCATGTGTCAGAAGTTCATCACTGATTGTAAATTACAATTACTTAAAATAAAAAAATCTTCATGAAATTCTAAGTACACAACTCAAAATATCATTATCTCAATATATATTAGGAGTTCTGAAGGACAGTTACATTCAATAGCAAAGTCTGTGTACAATTTAATTTTCCAGGCAATATTAGGGTGTGTTAAACGCAGGCGTGCATCCTTCCCAAGGCAATATTAAATATTCCCACGCCTCCGTGCCGGCACTTGAGATCCATGCCTGGTGATACGAACGCCCTCTCATGGAATATTCACTGTCGACGCCAGCCACTACACTGGATAAAAATGACATTTCATCTCGCGCTACATGTCTGCTGGGGAAATGCCAGGTACGGGGACGCTTATGGGGATTTTCGGAGCATCAAAACCACACGAGTGGAAAGAACTGTCGACGAAAATCATAGATTACATTACTACAAATATTGTGCTATAGTCTGGAGGTAAATTTCTATGCATTTCAAGCATCATACTTCTTTAATGTGATACAATACCTGCTGGTAACTGTCAACGCATTTCAAGGATTACACTTCTTTAAATATGATGCTATACCCTTCTGGTAACTGTCAACGCATTTCAAGGATTGCACTTCCTTAAATATGATGCTATACCCTTCTGGTAACTGTCAACGCATTTCAAGGATTGCACTTCTTTAAATATGATGCTATACCCTTCTGGTAACTGTCAACGCATTTCAAGGATTGCACTTCCTTAAATATGATGCTATACCCTTCTGGTAATTGTCAACGCATTTCAAGGATTGCACTTCTTTAAATATGATGTTATACCCTTCTGGTAACTGTCAACGCATTTCAAGGATTGCACTTCTTTAAATATGATGCTATACCCTTCTGGTAATTGTCAACGCATTTCAAGGATTGCACTTCTTTAAATATGATGTTATACCCTTCTGGTAACTGTCAACGCATTTCAAGGATTTCACTTCTTTAAATATGATGCTATACCCTGCTGGTAACTGTCAACGCATTTCAAGGATTACACTTCTTTAAATATGATGCTATACCCTTCTGGTAACTGTCAACGCATTTCAAGGATTGCACTTCTTTAAATATGATGCTATACCCTTCTGGTAACTGTCAACGCATTTCAAGGATTGCACTTCTTTAAATATGATGTAATACCCTGCTGGTAACTGTCAACGCATTTCAAGGATTGCACTTCTTTAAATATGATGCTATACCCTTCTGGTAACTGTCAACGCATTTCAAGGATTGCACTTCTTTAAATATGATGCTATACCCTTCTGGTAACTGTCAACGCATTTCAAGGATTGCACTTCTTTAAATATGATGCTATACCCTTCTGGTAACTGTCAACGCATTTCAAGGATTACACTTCTTTAAATATGATGCTATACCCTGCTGGTAACTGTCAACGCATTTCAAGGATTGCACTTCTTTAAATATGATGCTATACCCTGCTGGTAACTGTCAACGCATTTCAAGGATTTCACTTCTTTAAATATGATGTTATACCCTTCTGGTAACTGTCAACGCATTTCAAGGATTTCACTTCTTTAAATATGATGCTATACCCTGCTGGTAACTGTCAACGCATTTCAAGGATTACACTTCTTTAAATATGATGCTATACCCTGCTGGTAACTGTCAATGCATTTCAAGGATTGCACTTCTTTAAATATGATGCTATACCCTGCTGGTAACTGTCAACGCATTTCAAGGATTTCACTTCTTTAAATATGATGTTATACCCTTCTGGTAACTGTCAACGCATTTCAAGGATTTCACTTCTTTAAATATGATGTTATACCCTGCTGGTAACTGTCGACGTATTTCAAGGATTAAAATTCTTTAAATATTATGTTATACCCTGCTGGTAACTGATCTTTAAATATGATGTTATTCCCTGCTGGTAACTGTCAACGCATTTCAAGGATTTCACTTCTTTAAATATGATGTTATACCCTGCTGGTAACTGTCGACGTATTTCAAGGATTAAAATTCTTTAAATATGATGTTATACCCTGCTGGTAACTGATCTTTAAATATGATGTTATACCCTGCTGGTAACTGTCAACGCATTTCAAGGATTTTACTTCTTTAAATATGATGTTATACCCTGCTGGTAACTGTCGACGCATTTCAAGGATTAAAATTCTTTAAATATGATGTTATACCCTGCTGGTAACTGATCTTTAAATATGATGTTATACCCTGCTGGTAACTGATCTTTAAATATGATGTTATACTTTGCTGGTAAGTGTCAACGCATTTCAAGGATTACATTTCTTTAAATATGATGTTCTATTCTGGTAGTAACTGTCAAAGCATTTCAAGGTGGTATATTGAGGCAGGAATTTTTATCGATAGTGAACCTTTTGGAATTGAATCCGGGCTGGTTTGTCTCTCATTCGGAATAGTACATATCCCTAAGGCAAGCTGGATTGGTTTTTGTCACGGCCAGTGCTAATCCCGTAACTCAGGAGTTCTACCAAATACTTGTTAATATCAGGTGTTGGCTAGGAAACTGAAGAATATTTTATGGCAAAATATAGGCCTATCGATAAATTGTAGAGCTTATTTATTAGGCTCCTATTTTTCTTGCAGTTGTTTGCAACTCTGACACGGAATTTCTAGTGGAAATATTATACCTATTGCAATTTAAACTTACTGAAAACTGTACATATTTTATCTGGCGAAAATTCTCTACTTCTTTGTAACATAATGTTGAATTGGAGATACTGCGTGAGAGCTCAATAATGCATTTATTTTCAGAATCAAATAAGTGAAATATATCTACATCATTACGAGCGAAACGTCCACACCTGTGGAGTAATGGTCAGCGCGTCTGGCTGTGAAACCAGGTGGCGGCCCAGGTTCGAATCCCGGTCGGGGCAAGTTACCTGGTTGAGGTTTTTTCCGGGGTTTTCCCTCAACCCAATACGAGCAAATGCTGGGTAACTTTCGGTGTTGGACCCCGCACTCATTTCACCGGCATTATCACCTTCATATCATTCAGACGCTAAATAACCTAGATGTTGATACAGCGTCGTAAAATAACCCAATAAAATAAATAAAATTACGAGCGAAACTGTCAGATGTTCAGAAGATAGGCAGTTGTCATCGAATTATGATACATACATTAATCAATGCAAGCAAATAATATAGATTCTTCAATTGTTCTGGTGAGAATAAAGAAATTTTAAGCTGGGATTAATATTTATCCTCGAATATAGCTTATACGATATTTTCTCAGGATAAAACGTTCGGTTTATCTTAGGTCAGGACTTCAAATATAATCAAAGAATATTACATTTCTTCTGAAAATCAAGATTTTCAGTTGTGATGATTCCATTAAAAAGAATGAAAATGACTCGCAATGTCTACCTCACGTCGAAAATTCGGATTGAAACTCCAGCGATTTTAAGTGGATCCTATGAAGGGCTGCAGTAGAATCTCTAAGTAATTTGTTTTCCTTCACATCGTTTTGTTAGTATCTCAAAAGCGAAACTAACTATAGAATGAGCCCAAACTGGTCACCACGGAGATGACATCTGTCTCCGAGGAATGTAGTTCAACTTGTGACTGTACAATCACACACTGGGGCCGTGCTTAGAGAGGTGCGATCTCCAGGTGGAAGCAAGGGGATCACTTGCACAGTATTGATCACGGGGTTTTCGTTTCTCATCTTCGTAGTACGTGAAGCTGGAATAAAGAGAAGTGGGAAGCGGGGAGACAAGCTCTTTTCGAAAAAAGGTGAGTGAAAAGTGTGCAAAAGGGGTGGTTGGGAATGGGAGAATGGGTGGGAGGGGGTAGGAAATGGAGAGCTCACTCCAGTAGTTGGGAAAAAGGATTTTAAATTTTCATAAACCTGACAGGAGCGGCGGTGGGAGAGAGAAAGATGAGACGAGGCACGAACCCCTGCGTTCCAACGCGCACTGCCTCAGACTCTCAGGTGGCGCCTTATTGGTCGGGTTCTTCGACGGATGGACCAGTCTTCAGTTCAACAAGTACCAAAGTCTACTTGTTAGGAACATCAGCCACCACGAAGTATTATTTTATAGCAAACAAGTAGGCCTATCCGCGATGTCAGTAGACATTTCCGTGTTAAATGGATACTTTTTTCTATTAAATTCTTTATTATGTAGTTGAATAAAAGGCGTATGACTCGGTTAAGAGAGAAGTTTTATATAATATTCTTATTGAATTTGGTATTCCCAAGAAACTAGTTCGATGAATTAAAATGTGTCTTAGTGAAACTTACAGCAGAGTCCGTATAGGTCAGTTTCTATCTGATGCTTTTCCAATTCACTGTGGGCTAAAGCAGGGAGATGCACTATCACCTTTACTTTTTAACTTCGCTCTACAATATCCCATTAGGAAAGTTCAGGATAACAGAGAGGGTTTGCTATTGAACGGGTTACATCAGCTTCTTGTCTATGCGGATGACGTGAATATGTTAGGAGAAAATACACAAACGATTAGGGAAAACACGGAAATTTTACTTGAAGCAAGTAAAGCGATCGGCTTGGAAGTAAATCCCGAAAAGACAAAGTATATGATTATGTCTCGTGACCAGAATATTGTACGAAATGGAAATATAAAAATTGGAGATTTATCCTTTGAAGAGGTGGAAAAATTCAAATATCTTGGAGCAACAGTAATAAATATAAATGACACTCGGGAGGAAATTAAACGCAGAATAAATATGGGAAATGCGTGTTATTATTCGGTTGAGAAGCTTTTATCATCCAGTCTGCTGTCAAAAAATCTGAAAGTCAGAATTAATAAAACAGTTATATTACCGGTTGTTCTGTATGGTTGTGAAACTTGGACTCTCACTCTGAGAGAGGAACAGAGATTGAGGGTTTTTGATAATAAGGTCCTTAGGAAAATATTTGGGGCTAAGAGGGATGAAGTTACAGGAGAATGGAGAAAGTTACACAACGCAGAGCTGCACGCATTGCATCCTTCACCTGACATAATTAGGAACATTAAATCCAGACGTTTGAGATGGGCAGGGCATGTAGCACGTATGGGCGAATCCAGAAATGCATATAGACTGTTAGTTGGGAGGCCAGAGGGGAAAAGACCTTTGGGGAGGCCGAGACGTAGATGGGAGGATAATATAAAAATGGATTTGAGGGAGGTGGGATATGATGATAGAGACTGGATTAATCTTGCTCAGGATAGGGACCAATGGCGGGCTTATGTGAGGGCGGCAATGAACCTCCGGGTTCCTTAAAAGCCAATAAGTAAGTAAGTAAGTAAGTATTATGTAGTTGAATTTATTCCCGGTGTCACTGAAGTTGACAGAAGAATGTGTTTTTTCCTTGGTTATTTAACGACGCTGTATCAACTACGAGGTTATTTAGCGTCGATGGGATTGGTGTTAGCGAAATGATATTTGGCGAGAAGAAGCTGTGGATTCGTCCGATATGTTAATTAGAAGTAGAATAAATCAAGTTTCCTTGTTGTTAGTACATTTTTTGTAGAGAATCTTCAGGTGTACTTGTCACACTGCCCACAGGGTAGTATCGTACTCGACTCTGGCTAACAAGAGTTCGCAGCTGAAGGACTTAGCGTGGCTTCCTCGTATCGCAGGAGCACCCAGGCTCTAGTCCAAACTTAGATGGGTCCATGTCAGCGAAGTAAGTACGCCGTGTACTCTTTCCTTCCATCCGCAAGCACACAGCATTTCAGAACTATGTGGTTACATTCACTTTCTTTGCCCTGTCAGAATGTCCGAGTCAGTCTCGGTTGTGTATGAAGAAAAAAAATATACATCAAATAGGAAGTAACTTTGTGGTAATATTCTGCAAAGGACTTATTAAAAGTTACATACAATTTGATGATTTCTGTACTTATTGTTAGAATGCTCTCTATCAAAGTATTTTGTGTTCTAAATTCATCAGTGAACGAATATATGGAGAATGAACATTTGAGTGGGTCATAGTAGTCATAGTAACACCTAGGATCTGGCCTAGCTCAGTAGTTACCCGTTGCTTTCTCTAGATCTACTCGTGGTACGGGTGACTATAAAACTGTTACATATTGAGGCAATAGGCCTACTTCGGGCAAGCCTGCTCCATCACAGAATCTGAATCTGAGTTCATCTGAATGTGCTCCTTTTGCCGCAGGATGTAGACTACATGTATCCAAAATGAATACTTGGAAGAAGCCTTTATTACATACTGACCGAATGAGCCAGCGAGGTAAACAGTAGCAACAAGAAAGTTACGTGGAAGTTCTATTTTTACATTAGTCATTCATTTCATTTATCAAATTCGGACCACTTAGTAACCAATTTGCATTCCGCACAATTTCTCCAATATACTTGCAGTGGTTCCCAAAGATGGGAGCCGGATCCCCTGGGGTCGTGTAAAGAGCTGAGGGGGGTCACGAGTTGATTTACAAAATAAATAAATGCCTCATTAATATATATTTATTTTGCATTTAGAAACCTGAACAATTTTGAACATTAATATTAAAAAAAAAATTCAGCAGTAATAATGTAAAAATAATTAATATGAGCGTAGCCTCTCAAATCTGGACTATGTATTCGACACACACACACACACACACACACACACACACACACTGATATTTTCAAATATCCAGATTTCTTGCATTTGTTTTGATGACAATTATAAACGAGATACATAATTTACATGAATACGAGGTTGCTAATGTTATAAAAAATATAAGAGCTTCTTTTGCAAGCTCGAGGTATTCTTTTTATGCAAAACTAGCCATTTCTCTTCGAAAAATGATTAGTTGCAACATTCCATCATAATTTTTGGAATTTCAGTCAGATGAACGCAATGGACTCAGTATCCAACTGTTGCTGTCGTATTTCTACGACTTATCAATGGAGTCAAATGTCTTACCTTTTGGAGTAGTAGAAGAATTTTGTGTGAAATCCAGAAAATGAAATTATATCTTGTTCATTCATTCATAGATTCCAATCCAAGAACAGGTCCTTCACTGCAAATCCAAAATCTCACAATCTTCCCCATTTTCCGCCTTCCTCTTCGTTTACTCATACGATCAATGTATCTTAAGGGTGTCTATCATCTGATATATTATTATGCTCCGAACTTTTCTCCCGTTCACCACTTCTTCCAGTGGATCCTTCAACAGGTAGTTCCTTCTCAGAAGTGACCCAGTAAATTCCTTTTTCTCTTCCTTATCAGTTTCAGCATTATTCTTTATTCGCATATTTTTTCTAGCAAAATGTTATTTGTTATTCTATGTGTTCATTTCACACGCTCCATTCTTTTCCATATCCACATTTCAAATGTTTCTAGTCGTTTGTCTTCACTTGTCGTAATGTCCATGTTTCTGCCCCATACAACACCACACTCCACATAAATCACTTCACTAGTTTATTCCTTACTTCGTTTTCTAGAGACCACAGAGGATGCTCCTTTTTCTATTAAAAGCTTCCTTTTCCATTGCTATCCTTCTTTTGACGTCTTGGCAGCAGCTCATGTTACATCCAAGTTGTGCCTTGATTTTAAATTATTTCTTTTATGTTGTCTTTGTTTTCCGAATGACAGTTCAGTAAATGAACTGCAAATGTAAGACTGTCGGCTTGGAGAAAATCAGTTCGACTTGTCACGCTGGCCACATGATAATGGAGCCCCGCTACGTGGTGTAGTTTCACGAACAGACTGATAACTTTAACTAAAGAAGAAATCCACGGTAGGCATTTAATTTACCGTTGCCGGGTTTGAATCCACGAACTAGTTCTAGTACAGAATTGCATTGATGATTGCTTTCTTGTCTACTGTACATTTTAAAATGTCTTTATATTGAAAAACAAAGAAACAAAATAAACTATACCATGTTATACCTGCACATTCAGTTCAATTTTATTCAAAATATGTGATTCCTTTTAAGCAGAGATTAGGCAGCTGGGTGTGCTTATCCGCAGAAAGGTGCGATGAACATCGGCAGCGTGGAGGCGAAGGCGAAGAGGTGCGATGAACACGTTCAAAATTTCATATCCCGTCCTTCTGCCACGCTCACAGAATCCATTTCCTTTCCAGGTCTTCGTTTTGGTCGCAGCTCTCTCTCTCACAAGTAGCTACTGTAAAACTTGTATGAGGCGACCACTTACAATGCGTCCCGCAGAAACTTGACAAGCACCACCTTCTCCCCGGCTCTTTGACAGATAGTTCCATTTTCATATTCAGCATATACAAAAGGTCGAACTTCCAAAGCTAACGTAATCCCCTCCTCCCTGCAGACATAACTCAACGGACGCCGAGTAGCGCCGCGCCGTTTCCATACCCAGCCAAGCCAAATGCTGACAAATATGGAGTTCGTCTGACGCGCTATTGACATGTATAGGATGCTTCTTCGTCCATGAACATCACTTTCTATTGACAACAATGAAATTCTTTCGAACATCTTAAAGCAAGTTCACGCCTTGAATCTCTGTGAAATGTCTCGAATAGCTACAGTTCTTCAAATACCATAAACAGTGTAAGTGTTTTAAGTGTTTAAGTATTTCGTAGATGTTAAAAATAATAAGATCTGTGTAAGCATTGCAAGTGTCCCGCAAGTCCGTAGTACATTTTTCAGCTTAGTATTAAGTTGTTCATGTCGTGACTTTGTATTTGTGTTGTTGTTTTGTATTTGTTATTGTTTTATAATTGCATTGTTATTTTAGTAATATGCTATTTTATTTGTTTTATATTTTCGTGTTACTTTCAGTTTTCTTTCGTTTTTTTTTTTTTAATTCTGTTTGCTCCATTTTGCATTGTACCAATACTACCAGCGGATATCTGCCCATTCTGTTCTCAGTGTAATAAATACAATTAATTAATTAATTCATTCATTCATTCATTCATCCACTTATCTATCCATCCACTCATCCATCCATCCATCCATCCACTCATCCATCCATCCATCCATCCATCCACTCATCCAACCATCCACTCATCCATCCATCCATCCATCCACTCATCCATCCATCCACTTATCCACCCATCCATCCATTCATCCACTCATCCATCCACTCATCCACTCATCCATCCATCCACTCATCCACCCATCCATCCATCCATCCATCCACTAATCCACTCATCCATCCATCCACTCATCCATCCATTCACTCATCCACTCATCCATCCATCCACTCATCCACTCATCCATCCATCCATCCACTCATCCATTCACTCATCCACTCATCCATCCATCCATCCACTCATCCATCCATCCACTCATCCACTCATCCATCCATTCATCCACTCATCCATCGATCCATCCACTCATCCACTCATCCACCCATCCATCCATCCATCCATTCATCCATCCAACATTATTTTGAAGTAGGTAGAATTGATGCAAATAAGATTGAATTATTTAAAAAAAAATACATAATTTGTTTATCTGTATCAACTACAAGAAATCCAGCTGAAATGAATTCTGATATAAAACTAAAGAAGTATATACTTTTAAATATGAATTTGGCTAAAATTAAGAACAAAAATGCTTCATTCTGAATTTTTATGCAAGTCTCCATTTTTCGCGTTAAAAGACGGTAATTTTCTTTGTTATAAAGCTATGATATTAGTTTGGACATTTTTCATTTTTCATGCTGTGTCTTTGCATTGTTCTTAATCCTCCTTCTACCAAGGTTTTTTACAACTTAGTAATACCAAGGGGGGGGGTTATAAAATTACCCCCATCGAAATTACATACCAATCATTGTTAAGAATTTTGAATATTTAACAATTTATGTATTATTGACTGTACACCTCCAGAAAATGTAAAAAATATCAAAAATCATCCTATTTTTTAAAATACAGAGTGGTTAAAAAGTCCCTTTCACATTGCTGAAAACGTACACCAAAATTAAAAAAAAAAAATCTTTGGATATGTTACTGGTGACACTATAAGATAACATACCGGTATACAGTAAATTTAAACTATTCTCACTTCCATTCCAAGAGAAGTTTGGACATAGTGGACAACATAGCTATAAACTATGAATGTCACAGTACTATAACATAAATTGGAAATCATTTCAGTTATTGTTGAAATGTAAATATTGGAATACAAGCTATACAACCATGAACATCTTCAAATTATTTGTTTACAATAAAATAAAATTATTGTACAAAATCTATAAAAACTTCTACAATTAAGTAAATAGAAATATACATTCAATAAAATAAAATTTAGTTCTTTGTTGATATTCAAATATGTGGACACCATCTATATTTCAAAGGTCATCTCGAAAAGAAGAATACACTAATTTATACTAATAATAAATCTGTAGCCGAAATTTTTCTGGTAATTTTCGATTTTCCAAAAATAATTGGTCCTAACATATATAATTAATCACCCTGAAACCGAAAATCGCATTTTTGAAATTTTTGTTTGTATGTCTGTCTGTATGTTTGTTACCTTTTCATGCTATAATGGCTGAACGGATTTCGATGAAAATTGGAATATAAATTAAGTTCGTTGTAACTTAGATTTTAGGCTATATGGCATTCAAAATACATTATTTAAAAGGGGGGGGGTTATAAGGGGGCCTGAATTAAATAAATTGAAATATCTCGCTTATTATTGATTTTTGTGAAAAATGTTACATAACAAAGTTTCTTTAAAAATAGTTTGCGATAAGTTTTATTCCTTGAAAAATTTTGATAGGACTGATATTTAATGAGATAAATGAGTTTTAAAATTAAAATAACTGCCATCTAAGGCCGTGTAATGAATTAAAAAACAAATGACTTCGTCTATAAGAGGCCTTGGACAGCAACAATCGAAAGCTATGAAAGATAGCCTACAGATAATGTTTCTGCGTTTCTATGAAGTAATATCGGAAGCTAAATTAACCGATTTGTATAATTAATTATTAATTCACCATTGTAAAGTGTAGTTTCTCTAGATGGACATAATGCTATAATGTTATCACAGTAACTTCTGAGTGAATCGAGGACAGGTAAGATTAAAATTGATTCTTATGCACAGAAAACTTGATAGGCTATTCTGTATATTCGTTTCCTGTATTTCCTAAACTAATTTTTATGACCAAATGAGTGGTCTCTGGATCAAAATGATCGCATTTTAATTTTTTAATTCAATTTAAATTAAGTAACATAATAAACGATTTATCCTTCTATCAAACATGAATGTTCCCTGGATCAAATGTCCTATTTTAATTATATAATTACTTTGTATTTATTTCTAACGGGTCCAGCGGAGCGCACGGGTACGGCTAGTTATTGCTAATAAAGTCGATTGTAGAATAACCATAATGCACAGGAATAACAAAAAATTGGAAACCAAAGGCATAATAATATAAATAATAATATGAATGATGATATGAATAACACGAAAGAAAATAATTTGGAGCCAGACAAACTCATAAATAAAGAAAATTAAGCTACAGATTGAATTTAATATCCAGGAATTTTAATGACGCAGAGTACCAAGGGCATAACAAGATCACCGCACATGAATAAATCGAATTACTTCTTAAAGTAGATGAATTATTTATGTTATTCTTATTTCAAAATGTTAGTAGACATAAAACAGACAAATACAATGAATTTAAAACATAAATATGGAAAGGGATGGAAACAATACTCGAAAATTATCAGTGGGGTAATCCTATTATAAGTTATTACTGAGAACTTTAGTAAATGTATACCATATTTTGGAACAGAATTAATGACATCTTTCTATACCATATTTTGGAACACTTTTTTGTCTAACTATTTATGTTATTATTTTGCTCCTGTTTTTAGATTATTTTTGTCTTTGTTAGTATGATTTGCAGGTAGTAATATTTTCTCCGTTAATTTGATAACACAACGCGTTCCTACTAAGATGGCAGTTGACTTTCTACCTGTACCAGATCAGTGACAGGAAAAGAGCGAAAATAACCAGAGAAAGCTGGTAATACAAATACCTGACAATGCGCCGGGGATCGAACGTCGCCCTATTCAATATGAATCCGTCAACAGACTGCGCATGCTAAGGCAGTTTCTTATAATCAAACCCAGATATATTATGAATCGCCATTATTCCGCAAGTGCTAAGAACTTAAGAATACGCGGGGACGTACAAAATATACGGGAACTGAGAGAAAGGATTTAGCGTTAAGATTCCGCACGACTACACTACATTTCCTCAATCTAAAACTCTCATCGCTGCGCCCTGTAAAATTCAACGTTTACACGGAAATGAAAAAATATAGCCCAAACCCGAATATTTTCATCTCGCATTGTGAGTCTGAACGAAAATGGAATTATTTATGGTTACTCCGCGAACTTGGTACGGGACGGAACCTCCCTCTCGCTACGCCATGCATACATCTCACCTCAACCTCTTGCACCCCCTCCCTCCTCTTCGCACCCTAAAAAAATACGGCGTGGATATCCGCGAGTTAATATGGTATATAGCCTCTGGAATATCATAAATCCATCGAGAATTTCTTTCTCTGCAGAAGGAGATTTTTCCCTACGTAAGTACGTCTATATTGAAGGGACACTAGAGAAATCCGAGTCAAAGAACGGGGTAAAGGAATCAGGAATCGAAAACTTTAAGTTTTATGTGTAACGTACCAGGCGCCTCGTTCCCTACACGGTCCGCCTCACTCCATTGTGTATATAATGCACCTCGAGGTGGTGGTGGCAGCTATTGCGTTACGTCCATTTTCGGCCTTCCCTTTTAAAATTCTCTAGAGTCCCTTCATTGAAACAGCTGAATACGGAGTGGGACAAGTGGCCAACAGGCTTGGGGCTCACTTATTCAGTTTTTCTCAGCCCCCAAACTCCCTTGCAAGGACGCGTTTTCGTGTACCTTTTAATGTTTCTCCTCTTCATTCATTCATAGTTCGCAAAATTTATTCAAGTCTCTTAAGTGGAGCAGTGTGAACGAAGTGACACAAGTGGCCTTTAGCCTAGGAGTTCACATAAAGATTTAAGATGAGTCCTAAGATCCCTTGCAAGGGCGAGATTATCATCGTGTATCCTTCAATTGACAGTTCCTTCTTTCTCTCTCTTTCACTCTGTCATTTATTGGTGGTTTTCCACATGGCCCAACTCGCTCCAATCTCTAAATAAAATTGTTGTATAAGGTGTATATTATGAAGTTTCTTCAATGAAACGGTAAAAACGGAGTGAGACAAGTGACCAACAGGTTTGGAGCTTACATTAATTTTCCCTCATAGCCCCAAATTTCCTTGCAAAGACGTGAGATCGCGTACTTAATTGTTTCTCCTGCATATCCACCTTCTTTCATTGCAGACTGATTAAGGTGTATTTGGACTCTTACGGTTAAAATTTTATAGTTAAGTAACAGAAACAATATTTGGAAGCTGTTTGGCGTAAATACTGTAGTAAGTCTAAGGCCTTCATGCCCAAGGGTCACTTTACTAGAAAAAAGTAATTTTAACAGAAGACGTGTTTAGGACAAACTCCTGTGATCTAAGGCTCCGCAGTATTTTTTTTTTCGAGGAAGATTGCTGCTCTAAAAACACAGCCGAGTCCTTTGTTCAGTCGAAATAAACACATTTATGAAACGATACTCTACATGAAGCCTCTTTTATAGGCCTATGTAATACACTGAAAGATAAATGGATTTTCAAAGACGCCCATGTGCCAGAATCATGCAAGGATATTCGTACGTGGTTGTACTTCCCAGTACTTCTGCGTTCAAACATTCAATCACAAAGAAAAAAAAAATAATAATTCTAACAGTAAGTGCCTGTTTTATGGTGAATTCGGTGCAGACAATGCACTCTGTTGTGTCCTTGTTCAGGATGGGTTCACTCATAGTGCAGTGCTGCTGAAACTCCTCAAAATTTCATTTGTGACTTTTGCCAATCCACATGAAACAAAATTTAGTGTTACTTACTTACTTACTGGCTTTTAAGGAACCCGGAGGTTCATTGCCGCCCTCACATAAGCCCGCCATTGGTCCCTATCCTGAGCAAGATTAATCCATTCTCTACCAATCATATCCCACCTCCCTCAAAACCAGTTTAATATTATCTTCCCATCTACGTCTCGGCCTCCCTAAAGGTCTTTTTCCCTCCGGCCTCCCAACTAACACTCTATATGCATTTCTGGATTCGCAACATACTTGCTACATGCCCTGCCCATCCCAAACGTCTGGATTTAATGTTCCTAATTATGTCAGGTGAAGAATACAGTGCGTGCAGTTCTGTGTTGTGTAACTTTCTCCATTCTCCTGTAACTTCATCCCTCTTAGCCCCAAATTTAGTGTTAGGTTTCTCTCATTTTTGCCTATTGTTGCTAAATGTTCACTCTATATCTGTTCACATATCCCAATTGCATTTGGTCTGTGTACTACACCCCAATTGCCTACGTCCCATTTCCCACAAGGCAACTTTTTCATATAACATCAATAGAAGAGAATGTTGTTTAGAAATACATTTTGTAACTTGTAAATAATATTAGAACCTAAGTGTTTTATTATCTCTGAAAGTTTCAGTGTTACATTAAAATCATCTTGAAATTTATAACAGTAGGAAGTTAGATGCGTGCAATTGCCCCACTCTCCCCTATAGCAGAAAACATTTTAAGGTCGACAAATAAAATGTGATATCCTCTTCTAAAGCAATGAAAGATGTACTTTCCTGCAATCCGTTGTTATGAGCAGTCTTAATGAGTGGGACAGCGCATAATGCAGCCGTTATGATTAAGGAATAACCGCGGAGCACATCATCCTCGTAAAACAAGGTCGTATCCGCTACCATCTGGTTCATGCGCGGAGGGATCCGCTCCACCAGATAAATCCCTTACTTCATCAGAAGCTCTTTCATATTTCAGTTTGCGGGCAACCAAGCCAGCCGAGCGCGCGAATGCTGTTGTTATTATTCCGGACTCCAGCGCCAGTGCAAAGCAAAGTTCACATTAGAGCAATGAGAAATAGCTCGCATCCCCTCAATTAAAACTTCCGAGATATGGAACGTGAATGACGTTAAGGGTTGCTACTTTGAAGGATTAAAGGAAGGGTCGATAGCTTCTCTTCACTCGAGGATAGGCCTCACAACTAGCACCGGAGTTCCCGGAACGCGTTCAGAAGTTTCTGGGATACAGGAGAGTTATGCACACCTTGGATTGTCTGATAACTGTGTATGCCGGACGCCATAATAGACATTTATTACCATTACACTGTCATGCAGACTAATCCAATGTGACTAACTAACAATTACGATATATTCCTTTATTTGTTTTATTTATGTATTTTGTTTTATTTTATTTTACCTGGCAAAGTTAAGGTCTTAAGGGCTTCTCTTCCACTTAACTAGATCTACAATGAATACAAAAGCATTTGTAATAATAATAATAATAATAATAATAATAATAATAATAATAATAATAATAATAATAATAATAATAATAATAATAATAATTTATTTATTTATTCATGATCATCATCAATGTCATGGATTAGGCCATTTCGGCCTGTTCCGGCGATGTCTCAGCAGGGTGTCCATCTCTTCCAGGGTCTTCCCACCTCAAGTTTGCCTCTAGGATTGTAATTTAAGGCTAACTTAGGCAATCTGCTGTCTTCCATTCTGTATAGATGTTCTGTCCATTTATGTTTATAATCATGGATTTTTTCTTCCATACTTTGTATCTGCAATTTTTTTCTTATTTCTACATTCTGTATTTTGTCCATGATATTACTTCCATTCACATATCGTAGGAATTTCATTTCGGCAGTCTGTACTTTTCTTTTATTTTCTACGCCCATTATCCATGTCTCGCTTCCATAAAGGAGTGTTGGTATTGATAATGTTTTATAAAGTTTTAATTTTGTTTCTTTTCTTGTTTTTCTTAATAGAGTCCTTTTGATGGTCCCGTTTATAGCCTGGAATTTTGACAGTTTGATATACAAATCTTTATCTTTCTCATAGCTTATGTAGCATCCCAGATACTGAAAATGTGATATTTGCTCTATTGAGGTCTTCCCTATTATTATTTTTGATCTCACTGGATTTTTCCCTCGGAAGGCCATCACTTTTGTTTTTTGAAGTGGCATTTATTTATTTATTTATTTATTTATTTATTTATTTATGTATTTATTTATTTATGTATCTATTTATTTATTTATTATTAATATTTGTGTGCTGAACAACAGCCAGAGGCCAATTATAGTTCAGCACAATACACAAACAGAAGATACAAAGGTGCGAAAATAAATAAATAATATCTTAAATCAAGAAAAACATACATAAATAAAATTCAGAACAAGAACAGTAAATACTAATAATCAAAACGAAACTATACCTTAAAAGGATCTAAATTGTGTCCATGCAAATTGGCATATTTTATGCATCTACAGACTGGAGAAAGTGATTTTGAATTTCTGTTATAATTTTTTTTTTTGAAATCTTAAACCTTTTCTAGGAATACGAAAACTGATTTTGTTTATGATAGACTCACAATCAATATCACCCTTGATCACTTTGCAAAAAAAAAAGTAATAATAATAATAATAATAATATGAAATACTTTACATCCAATCTTCATAATTTCACTAAATACGGTGCTGGATTTTTACTCTCAATAATTTCTGTATCATAACTAGGGGCCGTACTTTGTCCCAAGAGTCTACGGGTGCTATTCACAGACATTTCGCTATCCCGCGCTACGAGCGTGCTAAACTAGCCCCGGCTATCGACTGATTATTTGTACAGGATTCATATCATATCGCTAACACTGGTTTATGAATACGAAAAACGTTAGTTCTCTGATCGTCCACCGGAAGCCCGCGCTAAGAATGTCTATGAATATGGCCTTACAAGATCAAGTTTACCGAAGTTTTTAATGTAACGGACAACGCGCGTGCATCTAACAAGCGAAGCACTTCTGTCTATTCACGCGACCTCTGACCACTTTGACAATTACACTAATATTTACAATTTATATTCTTTACACTATGTGCACTAGAATTCTATCATTAAGCAAATTCTATCATTAAGCAACGAAATATATGAAAAAGGCGATGCCTGAAGATTTTACGGAGACAGTGTTGATTCCAATACCGAGGAAAAATAATGCCCGGAAATGTGAGGAGTTCACGACTATCAGTCTAATATTGCACTCGGTGAAGGTTCTCTTGAGAATACTGAATCGACGTTTATATTCTAAGATGGAAGAATACTACATTGATCAAAAAATATTTACACTACTAACCGCACCCGTGCGCTCCGCTGCACCCGTTAGAAATAAATATAAAGTAATTACATAATTAAAATAGGACATTTGATCCAGGGAACATTCGTGTTTGATAGAAGAATAAATCGTTTATTATGTTTCTTAATTATGTTAAAAAAATTAAAATGCGATCATTTTGATCCAGAGACCACTCATTTGGTCATAAAAATTATTTTAGAAAATACAAGAAACGAATGCCTATCAAGTTTTCTGTGCATAAGAAGCTATTTTAATCTTACCTGTCCTCGATTCACTCAGAAGTTACTGTAATAACATTATAGCATTATGCCCATCTAGAGAAACTACACTTTCCAATGGTGAATTAAGAATTAATTATAAAAATCGGTTAATTTAACTTCCGATATTACTTCATACAAACACAGAAACATTCTCTGTGGGCTATGTTTCATAGCTTTCGATTGTTGTTGTCCAAGGCCCCTTATAGACGAAGTCATTTGTTTTTTATTTCATTACACCGCCTTAGATGGCGTTGTTATTGTAATTTTGAAACTCATTTATCTCATTAAATATCAGTCCTATCAAAATTTTGCATGGAATAAATCTTATCGGGAATTACTTTTAAAGAAACTTTTGTTATGTAATATTTTTCATGAAAATTAATAATAAGGGAGATATTTCGATTTAATTCAATCCCTCCTATAACCCCCCTTTTAAATAAAATATTTTGAATGCCATATAGCCTAAATTCTAAGTTACAACGAACTTAATTTATATTCCAATTTTCATATGAATCGGTTCTGCCATTATCACGTGAAAAGGTAACAAACATCCAGACAGACAGACATACAAACAACAATTTCAAAAAAGCGATTTTCGGTTTCAGGACGGTTAATTATATATGTTAGGACCAATTATTTTTGGAAAATCGAAAATTACCAGAAAAATTTCGGCTACAGATTTATTATTAGTATAGATTATGTACAGTATTGTGTATTGTCATTTATTTTATTATACGAGAGTCTGCTTATTCTATAAACCTACTACCAGTAGTAGTAGCAGTAGTAGTAGTAGTAGTAGTAGTAGTAGTAGTAGTAGTAGTAGTAGTAGTAGTAGTAGTAGTAGTAGTTTCCATGAAACGCACCTATGTGAACCAGGCTGCTCAGAAGTTCTGCTCCGTGGTACATGCATGTATGTATGTATATACGGCTCCGCGAAGTCGGGGTGATTTCTCCCTAGTGCAACTTTCTCCCTGAACCCTCCCATCCACTACACTCTGTGGTCTAATGGCTTCCTAGCTGGACGCAGTGTAGCTATCATGCAGTCAACAATAAATCTTATTAATTTTCCATAAAGGCAATGGAAGATGCTTTCCGTTACGTCTTCTGCTCATATTTATTCCAGCAGTAGGTGTGCTTTGCAACTCCAGAACTTCCTCTCTGTTACAGCCAGACGTACTCAATGTGTGTGTTTTCCCGAAAGGAGTTGTGCAGAAGCTGGATACATTCTAGCCCAATGAAGAAATTCAGTTAAGAAAATTAATGAATAGACCACAACTTCTCCAAATAAAGAAGAGTGCTGTGTATTTACGACCCAGCTTCAAATAATGACAAGACAAAGCTGACATTTCTGGTGTAGGCTTACTACCAGTTCCAGAAAATCTTACTGATCATCATGGCTTCATTACAAAATCTACAGTCATACGACGAAACATATTATCCAGTATTATTCCCATCTACCATATATAACAACAAACAGACATCGCAGAAAGATCCATCAGACTGAAGTGGAAATGGAGAGGCTACACAGCGAGGATGCAGGAAGATCATCATGTGGACACACGCTTAGGCAGCCAAGAGGGAGATGGACAGACTTCTACGTAGCACATGCAGGTCCTCCTCAATGGTCCAGCATAGCAAGAAGCAGAAATACATGGAAAACCATGGAACGTCAATTTCGCAACGTGAGAAAATTCTACAAGTACGAGTAACATTGATGAACAAAATGTAGCAAAATGTAGCAATTTACACCAAACAAATGACAAAGTGTAAATAGTGATTAAGTGATAATATAGACATTATAGAATACAGACCATCCTACAGGTACTACCACTGAGTACAGCCCTAATGGGAATTAGCTATCGCACTAGAGAAAAGAGCTACCATCTTGCAGTGGCCTTTGCCCTTTATAGGGACAATCGGGCTCATTATTATTATTATTATTATTATTATTATTATTATTATTATCATCATCATCATCATCATGGCTAGGATTTTGATGAAATTGCATCTTTTTTTCTAGTAAGCCAGAAACATAGCTGCTTTAGTATTTATATGTTATGTGATAAACTGAGTGTTTTAAGACATATTTGTTAGGGCATTTTTTTTGCATTTTTTACCTCTTAAAACCCATAACAACATTTTTTGTTTTATTCGGTAATGTTTTGGGGTATTTTCATTTAATTTTGGCCATAAATCCCCATTATTAATGTAAAATATTTTTTTTAAACATAAAATTTACATTGTCATACGTTAAAAGTGTTAAAATTGTTTAAAAAGGTATTTACCTTCGACAGACGGCCCGTTTCGACGCTATTTGTCGTCGTCTTCAGTGTCTCTTGAACCACTGCTGATTTTGGCTCTGCGATGTGCAGTTGTCGATGGTAGGGGTGGGGGTGTGTTGTTCCTATGGTGGGGGTTGGCTGTCTGTATGTTATGACGTATTATGATGTCAAACATTGTGTGCGTATTGAACTGTAGTTGCGTATTAAGTATGTAATGTGGGTGTGCTATTGTATTCTTATATATTTCGTATTGTTCTAGGATATTTAACTGTAAACTTTTTGGTGTGATGTGTAAAATTTCCATATCTGTTTCTATATTATTGTAGTCATGATTATTGTCGATAATGTGATCTGCATAATTTGATGTAATGTAAGGTTTGGTTATAGCTTTAATATGTTCGTTGTATCTTGTATGAAAGGATCTTCCTGTCTGTCCTTTTTCTTTTGATATTGTCTCTGCTTATTTTTTCATTTAATACCCATTATTTTGTATATTATTTTAATCACTTTTCTACACAAACATTGTCATTTTAACGTAGTACACCCCAACGTAATACATCAGTTCAATCACCCCTTCAATATAGACTCCTCTATACCTGCTAGTTCTGGATAAGAGTGGCCTTGTGGTGGACTATATGGAACTACTTCAGGTAAAATAAATTAATTGAAGTGTATTACTTAGAAAAATTATGAAAAATTAAATAAATTTGAATGTTGGTACTAGAATTTAATTTAATTACTAGTCTAAATATTAATATTCCTACTAAGCCAATTATGTAAGATCAATTTTTAGGACATTTTAAAGGGAATTTTGAAAGATTTTTAGTTCATAAATGCATTGTTTTTAGGACTTTTTTCATGATTTATAGGTGATCAAAACCCTAGCCCTAATCATCATCATATATAAATTGTCTATTTTCGTATTTTCTCTGCATACGGAATAGAAGTGAAATAATCCTGCAGATTTTCAGAACGAATAACTCATATTGTTTGTAACAAAAATGTATAATATCGTATTGGTGGAAAGTCCATACTTTTCTCAGAAAAAATGTTTTTTTTTTTTTTTCAAATGTTTAAAACCTCTTATTCGGTAACTATTACGAGTAGGATCGGGATTCTCCTCCACATCAATAGAAAATCGATTAAAGAATCATTTATCCCTCTGGCGTATTCCAATAGCCTGGACGGTTTTCGTGTAGCCTAAATTTAATTTAAAATCCACTACTTTGAAGCCAGCGACCAACGCCACCAGCTTGCAACATTGTAGTCAAAAAGGAACATGGAAGGTAGTTCACTAAGGCAGACAGAAATGAGTTCCTTGACCTTTTACATCTGTATTACGAGTATAAACAGCAGTGTGTTAGCGGCGATGTTGCCGGGCTGCTGAAACTTCCAACTTAATTTTTTAATGAACAGTGCGTTTAATCCCAAAGCGTAGTAGGTTTTCTGTTCACTTAAGTGTACCCTACCGTCCCTTTCAATTTGCAGGATTATTTCACTTCCACCCTGTATAGTTACCCGTTGCAGACGACTTCAGCAGTCTGAATAGTACATCTGACTGCAAGCATAGCATAGCAGTTCGCAAAACAAGGAAATTTGGCGGAGGCAGTTCATCGTAGTCGTCATCATCTTCATCACCGTCGTCGTCGTTACTGACAAAAGACGAAACTTCTTGGCCCAACTATTATCTCCATTTCTTCTGCAATCTCCTTTTTATTTTAATTGCTTATTTAACAACGCTGTATCAACTACTAGGTTATTTAGCGTCGATGAGATTGGTGATAGCGAGATGGTATTTGACGAGATAAGTCCTAGGATTCGCCATAGATTACCTGATATTCACCTTTCTGATGGGGAAAGCTTAGGAAATAACCAAACCAGCCAGTCAGCCCAAGTGGGAATCGAACCCAAGCCCGAGTGCAACTCCGGATAGGCAGGCAAGCGCCTTAGCCGACTGAGCTACGCCGGTGGCCGCAATCTCTTTCTTCCGGCAATTTTCGCGGTTTTGGGTGTACTTCTGTTCATCTCTTAACTTGCTTTTCTTCATATTTTCACACAAATTGTACGTTTGACTCGTTTCTTGTTTTCTTTCCTTTCCGTCCTGCCATCAGCATCATCGACTCCTGCTGGTTCTATCTGTTTACCTTTGTCCTGTTTTGCCAAAGCAGGTAGTACTTCATAAAATAAAATTAGTTCTCTACCGTGTTGTTTAATAATGTTGTTCCAATTTCATTAAACACTGTATATTATTGAAGCGTATTTCACATCCAAGATAATTAACTTCATCAATCTCTTGAATTAAAATTCACTACCCTCTTTGCACATTACAACTCTTAATTTATTATTTTACATCTAATATCTTTTCAGACATAAGCAGGCCTACCACATATTATGCTTGTTTATAAAGGGGTTTCCTCTTCATGTCAAAAAGAGAAAACAAAAATTCACTACGATGTGACTTTAAATGACGTAAGTTAACAGCAGACTCAAGACAACAGGGCAGAGGTTAGGAAGACAAGCAGGCCACTACAGTATACCACGAACTAGAATTACTCCCCGCCCTCCACAATAACATTCCATAGCTCCCCATTTATTGCGGGAATGTCAGCATTTCTGGGGCTGCAACTTCACCCCTGTTGGATCTCATGTATGACCATGCAATCCCTCTTCAGCCCGCACCCTCCGGGTTAAGAAGAAACCAGACACCTCCCGTCTTCTTCTCCTTATTTCAATCGCTCAGCTGACACTGCATAAGCTGATCTCTTGTAGTACATCTAACCGCAGCCCCTTCCTTGGTATTGCAAGACTTCCAATCCAGGACGGCCACAGCTCTGGCCTGAGTCCATATCTGTGAGACTCCCTTGACATGGAGTCAGCACGACAGTCATCTCAGAAGCACAGAAAACCATAATAATAATTTATTGAGACTTTTAAAAACATTAAATAATAAGTACTTTAGAATTTGGTCACTCCAGAAAAGTGAAAGTTTGTGCTCTAAACCATTCTCGGAAAGGTAACAGTAACAATATATATATATATATATATATATATATATATATTAATTTCACTCATGCACACTGATCTGTCTTTCACTTCAAACCCAGCATTAGCCCATCGTCTCTCTTTTCCACTTCCACTTCGTCTCCCCATTCGATTCACGTATCTTAATGTTGTCTCATCATCTGATATCTTTTTCTGCCCCGAACTTTTCTCCCTTTCACCATTTCTTCTAGAGCATCCTTCGTAGGCAATTTCTTCTTAGCCAGTGAACAAGTAAATTTATTTTTTCTTCCTGATCAATTTCCCCTTTTCTACCGTGGAAAGGCTCATCATGCCATGTTTGCAGTTTTTCTTGGGAAAGATAAATGCGGCAGCTTCCCGTTGCTTTCCCCACACCACTCTCTCTTTCGCATCTTAAAAGATCCCAGGGGGCCCTAGCGTGCAGGTAAGGAGAATGAATTTGACTAATTAGGCCCTCCGGATTTCACCCAAATTGCTCTCATGAGTTCTGTCAGGATTTTTTACTCGATTAGAGACTGGGAAATCCCAAATAGCCTTTGCCCCAAATATAAGATAATATAAAAATATAAACAAGGTACATTATAAAAACACAGTAAGATTAATTATAATATAAAAATGAAGTCAATATTTCTATTACCGGAAACTTTGCAAAATAATTTCTAAACTTCCTTTTTGAAAGCTAAATCATTCTGTAATATTAAATGAGAATAATTATTAATAAAAGAATTGTGTAGTCTTGGGCCGAAATGAGACCTTTGCCTAGATCAGATTTGATAGATTCTTCTCGTGGAATAAGTATGACAATTTGACAAGTATGTACTTCATTTTGTATTTGTGACATTATGTTTATAATGTACAATGTGCATTCGTAATTCTTTTGATATCAGACGAATATTGTCCTCTAGGCAGAATTAACTTGAAATAATAAAACTTTAGCGATGTTATACCCATTCCCCTGATGTTTAGTGAAGCTTATATTAGCTTCTGTTGGTTTTACGATTTCCATCATTTCAATTTAAAACAACGGTTGTAACCTTTTCATTAACTTCACACAGTGCCATACATCTTGACTATATTCACAATATTAAAATTTACAATCCTAATTGTAAAATTTCTCTAAATTGTGACAGTCTATGTTTAACCAATTCTACTGAAGTTTAGTCAGCACCTTAGATGGGACATACATATTGCATTTGTATGTAATAAATTACGCAAGTATATAGATTTGTTATACTTCGTTCATACGTCCCTATTAATATTTTAAGATTTATTTATTTATTTATCCTTGGTACAATCTGTATTACTTATGGCATGTTGGTTGGGGCAGTGTTTCTAAATCCATAAGAAAGCCGCTGGATTTACTACAAAAGAGAAAAATTAAAATTTGTCTAAAAAAGTCTATTGATTATCTTACTAAATACCTTTATTTGGATATTAACGTTTTTAAATTGGAGCAGATATATAAATATACATTATTAACCTTCTTCCATAAGAGCAAGAAAAATTTCAACACATATTGTCATAATTATAATATGAGAAGAAACATATCATTTCATGTTACAGAATCCAAAAGTTCAACGGCTGCTGGTTTGAAACTAAGGCTTAAAACTTTACAACAAATTAATTTCTCAGTACTTTGTTTTAGCAAACACAAGTATGATTAAATTTAAACTGAAAATTGAAGAAATTATTAAGGGAACTTAACATAGGGTTAGATAATTAATTGCTAAATATTGGTCTTAAATTATTATACTTGTGGATATTGCTTATAAACATTTTCAATTGTGATTGTTCTTTATCATATAGGCCCTTGTTTTTGTAATCTGTGCTATTTTATTGCTTATATTAATTTGTTTATTTTGTCTTCTTTCTGCTTATCTACAGGTCAGTTTACTCCCGACCACGAGCATTTGCTCATACGGAGGTAAATTCCTTACCTAATTTGTAGTTCTGTTTTACGTATATAACAGTTTCTTAATGTAGGCTATCTTTTTAATGTAAATAAATAATGTACCCTTTATCGTCAGGAAAAATTAGCCTATTCTGTTACAATATTCTTGAATTGTTAATTTTTCATTTTGGCAATAAACCAACCACGTTATATTAAGACTTGAACATCACCGCCGACATAGCTGCGAGACTGCACTTGGGCGTGGGTTCGATTCCCGCTTGGACTGATTACTTGGTTGGAGTTTTCCGAGATTTTATAGAACTGTAAGATGAATGTCAGGTAATCTATGCCAAATACCATCTCGCTATCACCAATCCCATTAACTCTAAATAACCTAGTAGTTGATACAGCGCAGTTAAATAATCGACTAAAAAAAAGGCAGGCAGTTCTACCTCCCTGCGCTTCGAGCACTCCGAAAGCACAGTAAGCGAGATGTCTCGCTGCATTGACGTGTTGGTTGATGCGCGTGTATGAGCAGATTAGGCACTGCAATACTTCGCCTGCTCGGGGCATCCCCCAGGCTCTCGAGCGCAGAGCGAGAAACATTAGGAGACATAACGGTAAGCCTGGCTGATAGTTTCCGATGTGAGAGAGAAGGGCGGGGGCTTTACGCTGCGAGGCTGCGTTCACACTGCCAGCATGGCGGTGCTCCAACCAAGACAAATCCAAGTGTAGAGGGAGCTCGAATTTAACGTCTGTTACACTACATTTGCAATAAGCATTGGAATCAGTTCGTTATTTAATATGTACTGTCCGCAGACTTCAGAATGGCAGAATACTCCGATTGATAAGGAGGGTCATTTTCCATTCGTGGAAGTAGCCTATGTTACTTTATATTACAAATGGCCAAATTTAGTCTAACATTTAGTGAAATAATAACATTGATAAAGGCAAACAATACACTTAAGTGTGTGTATGAGTTTACGAAATAAAAATGCCACAAACACATTTCTGTCTGTCTGTCTGTCTGTCTCTCTGTCTATCTATCTATCTATCTATCTATCTATCTATCTATCTATCTATCTATCTATCTATCTATCTATCTATCTATCTATCTATCTATCTATCTATCTATCTATCTATCTATCTATCTATCTATCTATCTATCTATCTATCTATCTATCTATCTATCTATCTATCTATCTATCTATCTATCTATCTATCTATCTATCTATCTATCTATCTATCTATCTATCTATCTATCTATCTATCTATCTATCTATCTATCTATCTATCTATCTATCTATCTATCTATCTATCTATCTATCTATCTATCTATCTATCTATCTATCTATCTACCTACCTACCTACCTACCTACCTACCTACCTACCTACCTACCTACCTACCTACCTACCTACCTACCTACCTACCTACCTACCTATCTATCTATCTATCTATCTATCTATCTATCTATCTATCTATCTATCTATCTATCTATCTATCTATCTATCTATCTACCTATCCATCTACCTACCTACCTATCCATCCATCTATCTACCTACCTACCTATTCATCCATCTATCTACCTATCCATCCATCTATCTACCTACCTACCTATCCATCCATCTACCTACCTATCCATCCATCTATCTACCTAACCATCCATCTATCTACCTACCTACCTATCCATCTATCTACCTACCTACCTATCCATCTATCTACCTACCTACCTATCCATCTATCTACCTACCTATCCATCTACCTACCTATCCATCCATCCATCCATCCATCCATCCATCTATCTATCTATCTATCTATCTATCTACCTACCTATCCATCCATCCACCTACCTATCCATCCATCTACCAACCTACTTACCTACCTACCTATCCATCCATCCATCCATCCATCTACCTACCTATCTATCCATCTACGTATCTACCTACCTATCTACCCATCCATCCATCTACCTATCTATCTATCCATCTATCTATCCATCTACCTATCTATCCATCTATCTATCCATCTACCTATCTATCCATCTACCTATCTATCCGTCCATCCGTCCGTCCGTCCGTCCGTCCGTCCGTCCGTCCGTCCGTCCGTCCATCCATCCATCCATCCATCCATCTATCTATCTATCTATCTATCTATCTATCTATCTATCCATCCATCCATCCATCCATCCATCCATCCATCCATCCATCCATCCATCCATCCATCCATCCATCTATCTATCTACCTATCTACCTACCTACCTACCTATTTATTTATTTATTTATTTATTTATTTATTTATTTATTTATTTATTTATTTATTTATTTATTTATTTATTTATTTATTTATTTATTTATTCTGGCGTAGTTAAGGCCATCAATATGAATTCATTATTCAAAATACATTCGCTATACGTACATTCGTACTACAATGTCACATCTGAATAAAAGAGGTGTTTTCTGAATATTTATCAAAATAAAGTGCATTTCTTTCAAAGACTTACAACATGATTGACAAGAAACTCTGCTGCAGTATTCCACTCACAATCTCTCTCATTGCTCCCAGCAACAGCCTAACTCTCTTAGTGTTCACGGAGCTTTCAAGTTTGTCTCTGGTAGTGTAACACTGATAACGTAATCGCATTTAAATCTCGCATTCAACAGCAAAATAAGCTCGCTTGTGATGAATAAATTATGCAATATTAGTCTAATCGTGAAGTTATTGCTTATTTGCTCTAAAATAAGTCAGCAGCCTTCGCACTCTCAGCCTGTACAGGATCATCACTTTTAGTTAGAAAGTAGCCATGCTGAACTCACCGGCCAAACTGAGGTCCGACGTTGCCACTGTCGAAGGAGGAACTCGCCGTGATGTCATCGTCTCGAATCGCTCCCGACTCCATTCCCAGAGGCGCGATGCACTGGGCTGCGAACCAAACACAGACTTGTTAACACCAAATCCATCTCCAGACTGCGAAGCTCTATCATTATCTGAAAGCGACTGAAGCTAATATTACATCATCGAGATTTAAATGTGAAGTACGACAAAATGACTGTCATGTGTCAATACGGAATAGGGAGTGGTGCAGCAAGTCGTAAACGGGCAACCATTGTTCTCGTGTATTCACGACCAACCAAACTGCTACCAATTTTAATGTAGCCTAACTCAACAGCTTCACATGATTTATTTCACTTAATATCTATGATAAATTCTGAGAATCTAAGAAATAGTAGAAAAGATTATTAAACACAAAGGATGGGTTAGCTAAATAGCTGAAAATAACGTAAAAGAACTTCGAGAGAGAATCTTAGCCGAGAACTGAACCAAGCACCTATGAACGAAGTTCCAGGTCAACAGTGCGACTAGTTTAAAGGACGCTATTTTCATAACTTTCTCTGAACCAAATAATTAATAATATTATAATTAATAGCTATACATTAGTAGCCGAGACGTAGATGGGAAGATAATATTAAAATGGATTTGAGGGAGGTGGGATAAGATGGTAGAGACTGGATTAATCTTGCTCAGGATAGGGACCAATGGCGGGCTTATGTGAGGGCGGCAATGAACCTCCGGGTTCCTTAAAAGCCAGTAAGTAAGTAAGTAAGTATACAGAATCATAAAATGTGAGTAAATATAATCACTTTAGAAAATAATAAAACATATGAAGCGGTACCTACTGTCTTAACACTGAGCCTTAACAACATTATTATTCTATTCAGAAGGCCTACAACAGTAAAAAAAAAACTTGGTTTCCTTTTCGACCCAAATCTAAACTTCAATACACAAGTTAGACATTTTTGTAAAAAAAAAAAAATATTATCAGTTATGATTCACTGAAAATATTACAAAAATTGCTTTCTACTAAACTCAAACAAATGCTAGTCCAGCCCCCGGTACTGTAAAGCTCCGGTAGACTACCACACAATAGGAAAAGAGAGTCTAGAAAACAGTAACATTCCTAGAACACAATGCAACCTTAGATCAACAAGACTCTGCGAGTTGCATAAACAGCAGGCGATGTTATCCATCAATGCTATTAAAAATGACGATATAATAAGCAGGTTTTGTAACATACGGCTTCGTTGTCTAGCAGCCAGCCATCGTGACTACAAATCATGAGATACCGGGTTCGATTATCTTCCTGAGCATGGAAATTTGTTTTTAAAAATACTATTATTTTAATACTTTCAGTCGTAAAAATATAGAATCTAATGAGTGTACAAGTATAAAGGATTTCTGTAGGCAAGAGCACCTTAGTGTTCAGAACTAAGTTTCCCTGGGGCCGCTTAGAGAAAGAAAACACAATGTCATGGAAAGAATTATTGGAACAGATACAGTGAGGTGGAGACGGCTGTCACACACTGGTGGTCTCCATCCCAGGCGGCACATTTCTACGACACAGGGATACAAAAGTTGATCCCACGGTATGACAAATGTCTCGGTTCCGGTGAGGAATATGTTCAGAAATAACTCAATAATTAATAATAATAATAATAATTATTATTATTATTATTATTATTATTATTATTATTTATTTAACCTGGCAGAGTTAAGATCATACGGCCTTCTCTAACACTCAACAAGGAGTAAAACTGCGTTACAAAAAACACTACAAATTTACAAAGTACACTACAATTTTACACACAAAACTGAATAGGATAATAATAATAATAATAATAATAATAATAATAATAATAATAATAAAATGTAAACATCAAGTAAGTAGAAATCAGACATAATATATAACATACAGAAAGAAAGAAAAAAGCATAATAAAATGTGAACAGCAGGTCAAAATAAATGAGACATTCAAAGTATAAAAAATAAGACAATTATTAATAATAATAATAAAAAAATAATAATAATAAATAAGAATAGCAATAATAATAATAATAATAATAATAATAAAATAGTGCAGTACAAAGCATACAATGAATACAATATTTTTAGGTACACATAGTGAGGAAAATTATGATTATATATAACTCAACTTATCACATTATAGATATACCATTATCGGAAAATATGAAAACAAAAATATAAAATAAGTTAAATATCACTAGAACATAAAAAATGTGAATACGTGGAAACATGCAATACAACACTTGTCATAATAGTAAGTTAGTTTGGCAACTCGCCATAATATAATTTTCTAACTTGGATTTGAAAGATTTCAATGTTCGGCAGCCCTTGACTTCAGGCGGCAGAGAGTTCCAGTGACGAGAGGTAGCAACAGTGAAAGCTGAGGAATACAGAGATGATGTGTGAAGTGGAATTTCTAGCGTGTTATCGCGTTGTGATCGAGTATTAATATTATGATAGCGAGAGAGAGTATGAAAACGAGCGAATAAATAATAGGGGGATGAAGTGTGCATTATTCGATATAAGAGAGAAAGTGAGTGCAGATTTCTCCTTTCTTATGATAATTGCTGTATCTGTTCCAATCAATATTTCCATCAAATTGTTTTCTTTCTCTAAACGGCCCCAAAGGAAACTTACTTTATGGACACACTCGTATTTAGAATTTGATACAGAGAATGGAGTCAGTCTGTCTTCCGGCCGAAGCCAGTACAGATGTAGGAAGTAAAGAGGAACATGATAATAGCGGTCACTGTTAAAAGTAAAGCTAACAGTTCGATGACAGTTCAATACTAAGATCACTATGGAGAACATGGCAGTAGCCAAAATGGGGCATGACTACAGTATAGAGTATGTACAATAAGCCTACTGGTCCGGTAGCTTTGATAGAACACAAAAATCGGGTATTCTATTGTAGAAATAGTAGTAGTGATCTAAAAGAAATTTGAGTGCATGTATAGGAATCGAAAATTTTTTCTTTAGTTAAGAGTTGCAAAACCATACAATAACCAACTAAATGTATTTGTAGGATGCCCATATAGGGCTGTAAGCTATTATAAGGGTTATCATTTTGATTAGAATGATAATTGCGGCGCATAATATGTAAGATATCAAATAAGTATTTAGACAGAATTTGTGTTACTTCTCCTAAACAATCACTGATATTTTGCTATCAATAATTATTGTTCCCTTACAAGAAATAGATTTTTCTTAAATATGTTTCTGGATCCCGTACAGATCCAGAAGTAACCTGAGTGGATTTATATTAAGAGTTCCTATAGGAAAAGCATATTATAATTTAAATTATATCAATTTCATTTAATTAGAAATGAAACATCACGTTAAAGATTTCAATTGCTATTAATTATTAAGCTTTGGTAGTCACAAAAGTGTTAGATTATGCAATTTTTATTGTTAGAGTGTGTTTTATTTTAGTTTCAATGCCATCTGTATAATTTGATTTAATGTTCAAATTAACTCTTAAATTTAAGTAAGTCCAGTTGATTCACTTAAATTTTCAAATAAAAACTTAAGTGTTTAGTTGCCACTGCATTATGGTAAATAGATATGTAATATTTGTATTTAATTTCCTGCATGTTGATGGTTTATGGACGCATTCTGAGAACCTTAACTGTGATCTCGACAGAGACGTCAAGGAACAGAATGAGAACTTGAACATTGAAACAAGGAAGGGACTGGAAGAGTTAAAAACGAAGTGAAAGCGACAGATTACAAATGGAAGGAGACCACCACCACCACCACCACCACTACCATTACCATCACCATCACCATCACCATCACCACCACCACCACCACCACCACCACCACTACTAACACCACTGGATCTAGCACTACCGTAGAAACGTCCACACCTGTGGAGTAACGGTCAGCGCGTCTGGCCGCGAAACCAGGTGGCCCGGATTCGAATCCCGGTCGGGGCAAGTTACCTGGTTGAGGTTTTTCCGGGGTTTTCCCTCAACCCAATAAGAGTAAATGCTGGGTAACTTTCGGTGCTGGACCCGGGACTCATTTCACCGGCATTATCACCTTCATTTCATTCAGACGCTAAATAACCTAGATGTTGAAAAAGCGTCGTAAAAAACCCAATAAAATAAACAAATAAATAAACACCGTAGAAAGAGCAAGAGTGGGCGTGTCATAACGCTTCTAAAGCCAGGTACCATAGCATCGCGCTTCCCAAAATTAGGAACAATCTCGCCCAAACACCTGCATACTGAGATTTCTACCTCGGACCAATAAATTCGAACCCGAGGTGTGGCACAACGGATTGCTATTTACTCCTTTATGAACATTCTATCGCTGACCATGTCAGAGACTGTCGGACAATATCAAAATTCAAATTTAAATTTTAATTAAAAAATCACATTCTAGTTCGTGGAATTGCTTGTTGAACACCTGTCAGTTTGCGCAACTTCGCCTTAACCCATGACATAGAGTAAATATTGTAACTATGCTGTTGTAAAATTGACAATTAATATGTAATACTTACTTATTTACTTACTGGCTTTTAAGGAACCCGGAGGTTCATTTCCGCCCTCACACAAAGCCCGCCATCGGTCCCTATCCTGAGCAAGATTAATCCATACTCTATCATCATATCCCAGCTCCCTCAAATCCATTTTAATATTATCTTCCCATCTACGTCTCGGCCTCCCCAAAGGTCTTTTCCCCTCTGGCCTCCCAACTAACACTTTATATGCATTTATGGATTCGCCCATACGTGCTACATGCCCTGCCCATCTCAAACGTCTGGATTTAATGTTCCTAATTATGTCAGATGAAGGATATAATGCGTGCAGTTTTGCGTTGTGTAACTTTCTCCATTCTCCTGTAACTTCATCCCTTTTAGCCCCAAATATTTTATTAATATATAATGTATCTTTTATTATTATTATTATTATTATTATCATTATTATTATTATTATTATCAGTTATCGGTTATCACTATCATCATTGCTATCTCTGTTTTCTTTCTTTTTTCTTGTATTAGCTCGATGAGAGCTCTATAGTGTTCTTTTGACTCTGTTGACCCTCTACAGGGCTTTAACTTAATTTGTATTATTTTCATCAGTGTTTGTATTTATTTTTTATATTTATATGTGCTATATGGTGGGATGGAAGAGAAGGCCTTATGGCATACATGGGCATCATGCCTCACTTGAGAATTAGTGCCTCACTGACCTTCCTTCACAGAGCTTATCGCTCTGAGTGACATCATCTTCATAGTCCCCGTTCCTCGCTCACATAGCTCCTAGGCGTGGGCAGGTTCTATATCAGTTTCATAAGCAATATCAGTGGTGGCATAATGGCATTATCAAAGAAGTTTGTACGCGTTAGAAAACGATTATTCGTGAGAAATGAGAGGAAGAGTTTTTTTGCTGTTTCGAAGGGGAGAACATACGATGTATGTTATGCTCGAAAATCCTATTAGGCATTAATAAATTTAATATACAATGTCATAAAGAACATGTTGAATTAAAAGGTAAGACAAATTAAATGTTATTTTTTCGTACTATTCCGAAGAAAATTTATGATCTTAACATTTGCATAGTATACTAAATACGACATTATACCTTAAACACGCTGCATTAAAAGGTACGAGGAATTAAATGTTGTTTGTACGTATTATTTCCAAAAGAAATTTATAAAAAATATTAAATGTGCGTAGAAAACGAAATATGATTTTCTGAAATTATTTTAGGTCAAGAACGTGCAAATCTATGAAGTAATCTTGAGAAACGCCAGAATATTCAAGAAAATAAACGTAGACAACGTGATGGATTATTATTGGCTAGTTACGCAATTTCTCGCCTATGATTTAAATCAATTCAGTGATGGAGAAATAGTAAAGAGGTTTATGATTAAAGCTGCCGAATTAATTTGCCAAATTGAATAAAAGTTTTCGAGTCTCTTACGTTAACCAAGCGCTTTCCTAATAATTCGCCACTGACCGCCTTAGCGATTACGATAAGGTGACGCAGGTCACAGCATTTATACTCGTATTTCACATCCTACTCTGCAGTTCCCTCTCCTAGTAAACAAACTATTTCAAATCGAGTGCCTCACGTAACCGAAAATTGTGCTCATGTATGCCTTATGGCCTTAATCCTGTCAGATTAAACAAATTATTTAATATAAATAAATTATTTAATATAATAATATAACATATGTCGTAAGTTGAAAAGGAGATATCGGGAGCCTAAATAAAGCCGAGACTCTGTTTGAACACGGAAACGAGTTTGGTCCCGGACAGAAAAAGCTGACATTTGACCTCAAGTGGGTTTATTTGGCGAGATAACAGCCCGACGGGATGACGGCTGACATAAATCCAACTACGGTGGCGGCCGATAATGACACGGGAACTTTGTTTATTTTTTTCACTCGACAGATTAAAACAGAATACATTCCTCCAACGGTTTCGCTTAATTTAGCAGGCAAAATTCACGTGATATATTTAGTAGGACGACAAAAACACCACTCAGTCAAATGAACATAGCGCAAACGAAGAGCGTTTTTTTATTTTAAAAGAGAATTCCAGGGTCATTTTCCGCTCTATTTAGATCGCTGAATTCAATTCCAAATTCCGTCCCGCGCGCAACACCAACGCTGACTCACGTTCACAGCATGCAGTCACTCAAAGAGCCTTCAAACAGCAACATTGCGTTCTATATACACAGAACATTCTGTTGGAACCGACCGAAAACATATTTTCAAAAGAGTGAATCATGTGAAAGCTATTAGGTATTGCGCAACATCGTGGAAAATTTGCATGTTCAGAAGTGTCCACATTTTTTATCTTTCTTGTAATACGAAATAAATGGAACGAAATTTAACACAATTTTCACTAAATTGTGCATGTATCTCTTTCTAACATGAACATCGCAGCTTAAATTACAAAAATATGCATTTAATGTAATGTTATATTGTCCATGTAACGCGCATAATAATAATAATAATAATAATAATAATAATAATAATAATTTGTTTTGTTTCACCCCACAGAATTGAGCCTTAAAGTCTTCTTTTGAACTTAACCAGGTCTATATTTAATAAATTACAAATACACAAACTATCAACATCAACATCACCACAATCAAACTGCATCACCACGATACTTTTCATAATGTTACTGCAGTATTAATTACATAACATAATATAAAAATTAACGTTTATTTTTTATAAAACTGTAAAATAGTGGAAGAAGAATTAATTAAATTTATCATACGAATTAGTTCAGGAAGTCCTTTGAACTGCCCAGAAATTACTCTCTTAATATATTGTAGACCTTCTTTAATTTGTTCATAATTACTCGTAAATCACTATAACCAATGAAAATTTTAATGGTGTTCGAATTTCTGCATATGCCAGCTTAGATTTACAAGAACAAAATGTAGCCTATTAATTCGCAAAAAATGAAATAATAATAATAATAATAATAATAATAATGATTTATTTTAGCTGGCAGAGTTAAGGCCGTAAGGCCTTCTCTTCCACTCAACCAGCAAAAAGTATATATACATATGCATGAACTTACAAAGAATTCAACAATTTGATTTTTGATGAGAGTTACATGTATACAAGAGTTATTTACGAATTAAACAACAAAATACTATGAACTATTAATTAAACACTGAAATACAAACTATGTAGCAGAATTAAGCTAAAATGCATAGAAAGTTAATATATTTCAAATAATGTTAGATAATAGAAAGAGATTATTATGAGACAATTTTGAAAATACAGCACTATCAGGATGATGTCTAAAGAAAGAAGTAACAATGTAGTCAGTGATAGTTAAAATCAGTATGATTGGAGTGAAATGCTAATAAAGTTATCTTTTAAGCTGTTTTTAAAGGTGTTTATTGTCTTGCAACTCCTAATACTTTGTGACAAGGAATTCCATTCACGCGAGGTGGATACTGTAAAAGATGATGAATAACAAGTTATCTTTTTCGTAAATTTTGTAGCTATTAGAGTTTTCCTGTGAATTTCATTTACAAATTCATTCAATACGGAATATTTTAAGCATGTATTGTATGCAGGGATTTTTTTTCTTAAGAATTAAGCGAGCTCCTATTATATTATACTGATTCTTGCCATTGCAATTTTACTGTCTGGTACACTCTTTGCATGTATGCCCTCGACTCTTTGTTGTAGTTTTATATTTACGATGCCTTTTGAGACGATACCATAATCGTAAATCATCTTTGTGATCTCTATTGCATTTTGTTTTTGCCTATGCCAATTCGAATTTCTACCACCGCTCGTGTAATTTAGTTATCGGGAGGGAAGGGATGAATTATAAAAACAAAATGTCAAATAAAGACACTCAAATTTTAGATTACCAATTCACCAATAGTGAAGGCAGTGCTTTATCTTATTTCCACTGACACTCCATTCATATTCATTGAGTACGCATACACTCACTCCCAAAGACACTTCATATCCGTCGCGACTGGAATCAAACGAACTCGCTTCCAAAGAGGCTGTAAATATTAAATTTCAAATCACAGTTCATAAATTTTTCATATTGCTACAAATTATCGTTTCTGTTTTACACAATACTTACTTACTTACTGGCTTTTAAGGAACCCGGAGGTTCATTGCCGCCCGCCATCGGTCCCTATCCTGAGCAAGATTAATCCATTCTCTATCATCATATCCCACCTCCCTCAAATCCATTTTAATATTATTTTCCCACCTACGTCTCGGCCTCCCTAAAGGTCTTTTTCCTTCCGGCCTCCCAACTAACACTCTATATGCATTTCTGGATTCGCCCATATGTGCTACATGCCCTGCCCATCTCAAACATCTGGATTTAATGTTCCTAATTATGTCAGGTGAAGAATACAATGCGTGCAGTTCTGTGTTGTGTAACTTTCTCCATTCTCCTGTAACTTCATCCCTCTTAGCCCCAAATATTTTCCTAAGCACCTTATTCTCAAACACCCTTAACCTATGTTCCTCTCTAAAAGTGAGAGTTTTACACAATATTTCATAAATATTTAATTTGTGTATTAATATCGATAACACCTACATTTCAAATCAAGTGACTGCAATTCATTACGTATTGCATTATTTGATTTTCTAAGACAAATGTGTACAAAGTATATGTAAACAGAGGAAAACACCACTGCCTACCATTAAATCAAAAATCACTTTCATATTCACAAATGTTTTCCAATATAAAAAATGTCCTATTATTGTGTGCTTTAACATCTACATTTGTACACAAAAAACGTTATATGAACTAATTGTCTATATGGCTTAGTTACAGAGATACGACAGAGGGAAAGTATCAGTGAAATGTAGTTCCTAACCGCGTAAATGTTTATTGTCGCAGTTTGTTGAATCATAGCCAGTCTTCAAAATGTCCACCATTACATGGCAGTATAGACGTGCCCGTCTGTGCCGTGAACTCTTTGATTTTGGAAGAAGAGAGGAGAGTTTCGAACCCCAGAACCAAACCTCCACAATTGATTGCCACAAGTGGTGTCGAGTGGGATGTCTTCCAGCATACGCCACACTCTTTAGTCGTCGAATAACTAGAAATCACATGGTGTGAGATCGGGAAGTCTTGCCGGCCACGGAACACGTCCATTCCACCCAATCCATCATCCTGAAAAATCCATGTCCAAATGTTTGGGATAATGTGCAGCGTACATACGGACAGTAGCACATGAATTCGGTCGAGTCTCCCCAAAATAAGACCCATGCCAGATTGTTTCGCATTAGAATAATTTTCGTCGTATCCCACTGTTAGGAAAATTTTTAACTGAGCCGTTTAGACAATTAGTTCATATGACATTTTTGTTTGTTTACAGATGTACAACTTTAAGGTACACAATAACGGGACATTCTGTATAAATAAGGTAGGTGTCCCTGATATGGCCATGCTAAGGTTTGAGAATTTTTCTAGCGCCATTTTGAAAAAAAAATGTAAACCACTTTTTTTCTTACTCGTTCTCAGTCTAATGGACTTTCTTAAAACAATTTCCTTTCCCCATTAAAATAGTTTTAATTGTCCAAAAAGTCCCAAATTCCAAAAGTCTACCTAGTGGCCATATCAGGAACGTGAGCACATGATATGTCCACCCTTGTTCCATGTTCTATAAATCGTCATTGTTTTCAGTTTGATAGCGCAGTTGTGCTAAAATTAAATAATTTTGGTGTAAAATGAATAAACATGACTCTTAATAATCTTTTTTATAATTCAAAAGTGTAGTCAAAACAGAGTTTTCCATAAAAAATTAAGTTGTTTTTCTTATAATACAAAATTTTTGCGTAATCCCAGCTATAAGGCATGTAAATTTGTCAGGTGAAATAATAAAAGTGAAAGGAACTTGATATGGCCATGGTGCATTTGATATGGCCATATCAGGAGCAGGTAAGCTTTCACGAAAATCGTTTGATTATGAACAACTCGTAAAAGATACGCTATCAATTACAACACCAATCAATAGAACATTAAAAACTGAATGGAGTACAATGGTTTTCATGAAACAAGTATTTGAAAAACATGCATAAAACAAAGGAGACTTACCAGAGAAAAATAAGAAAAGATCACATGAAAACCAGAAAACAGGCAACTGACGCCATATTGCTCAACCTGACTGGATGGAAAACGATCAAGCGACATAACAGGATGCCCTTTCACTGGATGCTGCTGCAATTTAGCGGATTTTTTGGTTAACTAACTCACAATAGGGGGGGTGGATATATCAGGAACATGGCCATAACAGGAGCACCCACCTTATATAATATATGGAGAAATTTTATTATTCAGAGTTTGAAGTGGAGAATAAATCTCACCTTAAAACGTAAATTTCAGTTTCTGTAGCATTCTAATAAATTCCATTACCGAACAAACACACCCATCATTCATGGGGAGAGATGTAACTCACCATCCACATAGTTAAAAATTGAAGTTCCTCACTCTTCATCGAACTTACAAGAACTCGCTTCGCACTATGTCCTTAACCACATCAAACCCATTGTACCGTGAAAATTTCCTTGAAAAATTGTCTTCGTCCGAAGTCCCTCTTCCTCTTTCGTGCATAAAAGAAACTTCAAGAGAAGCTATATGAAAGAAAGGTCCCAACGATTTCTGGCATGGCATCAAAAGGCTTGATTACATCTTTATAGGGGTCTTGATGCCATCAATCACGAAGTGAGACAGTGCGCCTTTAAAGTGGCCCACATATTCGTCCACGAAGTAAAATGCAGATGAGACAAGAAGACAAAAAATCACTTTGTGCCTCTGGCGTCTTGCCTGCATGAGAAGTAGGTGTTGTCTTCCGTTTTATTGCACTTATAAGTCGCGGGACTCCATAATATTACCATCAACATTACAAATGGAACTTCTGTTATTCTGCCATGTTCAACTCGTAAAATTAAATACGGAGTTGAGTTGATTTATGTCACAAATATAATGGAATTCTTACAGTTCTGGAGAATGTAAATAACAGAAAATGTATTCACGCTGCTAAGCTAACTACGTAGACTACCCTCAACAGAACCGATTAATGTGGATCCTCTACAAAGTGAAGCTAATTTTATTAATCTTGCAACTTCACAAGTTAAAAGGCATAACTGATATGGCCTGTACAGTATGTATGTATGTATGTATGTATGTATGTATGTATGTATGTATGTATGTATGTATGTATGTATGTATGTATGTATGTATGTATGTATGTATGTATGTATGTATGTATGTATGTATGCATGTATGTATGTATGCATGTATGTATGTATGTATGCATGCATTTTTTTATTTTTTATTTTATTTTTTTATTGAGAATACATCTGCATGCCCCGTTACAGTAGTAACATTACATGCAACCATTACAAAATGTACAATTTGATATTTATAATTGGTATCATATAATAAATACGTTTGTGACGCTATTTATAGAACACAATAGTTTTTATAATACTTATTATTTTATTGTTCTGTTTTTTGGAGAGTTATTATGTGCTGAGTTATTTAGTGATGGTGTGACGGTTTGTTCTAGATGTTCATGGATTGAATATATTTCCGAAATGCTCGTAGGTGCCTGGATGTTAATTGCTGGTTAGTGACTGGCCAGGTTCCTCCATTTTGTGATATCTCTTTTATGAGGATGGTTCTTTGATTTGTCATATTGGGACATTCGTAGATTAGATGGTTCACCGTTTGTTGTCCTCTGTGGCATGTGTGTATGTATGTGTGTATGTATTTATATATGTGTATGTGTGTGTACGTACGTATGTGTGTACGTATGTATGTATGTATGTATGTATGTACGTATGTATGTATGTGTGTACGTATGTATTAATATAATATGTATGCAGTAGATCTATTAATTACGCCTAACCTGCAGCTAGACTCATTTCCAACCTATATTAGCTGACAACGCTAAATATTAAAGATTTATTAATTTGTCCTACAGAATAATCTCTGTAATATTAATTGACAATTAATATTTGAAAAGAAAAATTCGCTCCGGCGCCGAGGATCGAACCCGGGTCAATTAATATTACAGAGATTATTCTGTAGGACAAATTAATAAATCTTTAATATTCTCATAGATAGCAGTGCATATTCTGTACAGATTGCTGTGCACTTAACTGCGGAATCCCGGCCAAATAAGTCACTCAGTTGAGTGCGCCCCCTTGTACAGTATAATAGCAGTTGACATAAAACGTCAACATATATGCCTAGCTTGGAGTCAGCCCAAAAGGGAAACATTGAAGGAGGAAGGTTCGATCCGGTGCTGTGGATTGAATTCGGCGTAGCTCAGTGGTCAGAGCGCTTGGTACGTAGAACCAAGGACCCGGGTTCGATCCCCGGCGCCGGAGCGAATTTTTCTCCTCAAATATTAATTGACTACGCTAAGGTTAGCTGAGTACCCAGCCTTTGAGTGGGCAAACCACTCGTTTCTAGACCAGCCCTCTTCGTGCATGGCCACCCGTCGTTAGGACAATGCTATGAAATGAAAATAGGAATGATTGCTGTTGATGCCTAAAGTAGGGAATCGGGAGTACCCGGTGAAAATCCCTACCTACGACTTTATTCACCACAAGTGCCTGAAAGTCACCTTTGAACTTTTAGGAAAACATTTTCTGTTACAATATATTCCTTGCCTGCATGATAGTTAGCCACCTGCCAATCCGTTGTGTTAGCTGCAGGCATTGGAATCCTATTGACTCTAGTCAGTCCTGTATCTGTCTAATATCAACTCCACGAATTCCAATATTTCGACTATAAATAAAATCTCGACGAATGTACGAAAATCCTCCTTGCGTGCTCTTTTCTCTCCAACAGGAAACTTCTCTTACTTAATGACCTTGCGGTTATATTCGGCCCTTGGGATTTTTAAGTTATATTCTTTCCTTCCTGATGTAACAAACTTGCCTTTTGAACCCTTTCGTTTTTATAAAACGAACCACTACCACCACGACCACCACCACCACCACCACCACCACCACCAAATGAAGGGTTGCTTCTTCTGAGGAAGTCGTAGTCAAATCTTCACATATACTAATGTATTTATAGTAAGATATATTTAATGAACGTGGAGATTTGGCCTACCATTTCCGTACTAGAGGATTTATTAATTTGTATTATTGTTTTAAATGTTTTCATTTAAGTATTAAGTTAATACAAGATTTAAATTTCTTTTTTCTTTTTAGGTACAACTTTTGAAGAAAATGATCTGATGATATCCAGAGAAGATATTTAAAATTTTGTTATTAATAATTAATTATTTGGTGCTCGGAGTTCTTTACCAAAATTTACATATAATTTTTTAAAACAATTTTCAATATCATCTTTTGAAATTCAAAAAATCATCTCGCAAATTCTTAAAGATTTCCTGCAGATTATACAGTTTCATTTATACCACTCAGAAGGCCTTAATTAAGGATATGCTAATTTTAAAGAAAATATTTTATTTATAAGTATAATTTTATAGTCATCTTCTAAGAATTTATTTTATAATTGATAATCAATGGTGCTTAATTATTACATTTTATTCTTAGCCTATAACAATATTCATATTTAATTAATTAATATTTATTTGCTATTAATTTCCGGATCCTCGTGGTCATCCTTAATTAAAGCCGGACGAGTTACTTCTCTCTCTCTCTAAAAAAAAATATATCAGTACTCGTATGTTCGAATAAACATAAATATCAGTGAGTCATAAAACACTGTTTAGAAGAACAGACGGGGTTAATCTAGTGGACAGAACATATCGCGAAATCTCATTTCATTTCTGTTCACGAGGCATCAATCTATGTACATGAGGAGCAAATATGACCTAACCTGGTAAGCTTTCCAGCGGAGGTTTAACTAACACAACATTGTATGTATTTGAAGAAGGAAAGTCACGATATAAATTTCAGCCCACGTTAGGACCGCTCCTGAAGACAGTGCTTTATCACGGGATGATTTTTATGCTCTCCGACGATTCTAATTGGCTATCTGAGCGTAATGTTGACACTGATTATAAATGATACTCTTTTATGTGAACTGAATAATAAATATCAATAACTGCATCCCTTCTCAATGGGACATTACAGAGCGGGGACTCCGTATATGGATGTGAACCAGGACTGTCCAATGCTAGTACAAGTGAACGAAGTAACGCCGTATCGAAGGCTACCGGATTCGGGGATCCGGCGAAAAAAGGTATAATTTCGATTGCACAGACGTGTTGTGCCTATTCTTTCGGCAATGTCTTGTTTCGCAGCTCAGGATTCTATATTTCAGACATGGAAAGCTTATCTCACGCTTACATTTATGATGAATTATTTCGTTTAATGACGTTCACGGCTACGGAGGCCATCCAGCGACAGTGTAAAGATATTGGGTCATACAATTCTCTTCTCTTCCTTCTATTTTTTGCAAAGCGACCTTCAGGCAATTTAATTTCCCATGGAATTCGCTGCCGGTCGAAATCAGGGGTAGTCTTAGTCCTCAGTTGTTTAAAATTAGGTGGTTTAGAAATATTTTAAATGCAAAGAATTAGTTTTTAGGTATAATTTTTATTATTATTATTATTATTATTATTATTACTATTATTATTATTATTATTATTATTATTATTATTATTATTATATTATTTTACACAGTCATTACTTTATTTTTCCATTAACATTAATATCTAGGTAATTGTCATTGTCTCAATGTAACCCGTGCTGTGCTGATCATACTAATTGTACTAACTTATTCCTTTAGTTGTGAGATTATATTCATATGTATTAATTCTTTTTTTTAAGTTAATACTGTATACTAGAATGTATTTTCCTGTTTGTGATTATGTATTCAGTCTCTTTTTTATTATATATTTTTTATTGTTATTTTAAAGTTAATACTGATTGTGTATATGTATTCAATCTCTCTTTTTTACTTAATTATGTTTATTATTATTCTTAAGTTAATATTTGTATACCGGTATGTATTTTTCTGTATGTGATTTGATCCTGGTTGAGTGGAAGAGAAGGCCTGATGGCCTTAACTCTGCCAGGGAAAAAAAACTATTATTATTATTGTTATTATTATTATTATTATTATTATTATTATTATTATTATTATTATTATTATTATTATTATTTAGTAGTTTTCGGAGCTGCAACGTTAAATATTCACTTACAACAGTACGAATTAGCCTAAATTTTTACAATCTTCTTTGTACGGAATGGAGATAATGTATTACAGCAATAAAGAAACAGGCAAAATACGGAATGTTAAACCTGCTTCAAAGAAATGAAGTTAAGAATCTAAGAAAATATCCTAACATCTCACACGTACAGCAATTGGCCTTAGAATATAGACTATGAAGGAAAATGTGGCTAATCTTATGATTGCTACGAAGGTTCTCTCATTTGGGAACAATTTATAAATGCACGAAGTATTCTAAGACAATTTTAAATAGAAACAAATAAATTCTTTCAGACAATATAAGAGAGATCAGCTTACTGTACGTGTTAGTTATCATATGATCACAGGAATATTTCTTCAGTATACTTAACGTCAAGTTTAAAGAACACGTTTTGTAATTAAAATTAACATCAATCGATTAACGAGTGAACATGTATATCCGGAAGATATTTAACCGTTTAATGGAACATATTTAATCCAGGCAGATCGTTTCTTTTTTTTTATTTTATTGGGTTATTTTACGACGCTGTATCAACATCTAGGTTATTTAGCGTCTGAATGATATGAAGGTGATAATGCCGGTGAAATGAGTCCGGGATCCAGCACCGAAAGTTACCCAGCATTTGCTCGTATTGGGTTGAGGGAAAACCCCGGAAAATACCTCAACCAGGTAACTTGCCCCAACCGGGATTCGAACCCGGGCTACCTGGTTTCGCAGCCAGACGCGCTGACCGCAAATCGTTTCAAACACATTACACAGAACACATCACAGCCATAACAAAATTACAAAACACCTCCACATATGCAGAACACATCACAAATGCTAACCACACCCACAGAGACATCAACACGGACATGGAAATACTGCACATCCAACCAAAAAGCCAGAAACTAAACACACTAGAACAATATGAAATATACAGACACACAAAAACACATCTCAACGAAATTCTCAACACACACACTCTTTGACTCTACACTATACCACACGAACACACCCTCACAGAAAAGAGAACAGTGGCGGCAAGACCAACAACGACCAGTTCTGAGGATGACCCATAAATAGGTTGAAACATGTAAGCGAGGTACGTTGAAATTTAACACAGGAAAGTCTTACCATACATATTAAAAAAAAATGGTTTTTCTTTGGTACACACCTTTGTACTTTATATTTCGGAGTTATCATATTAAACTAAACTGCAGACACATGAAAAAAAACATAATGGCGACATCTTCCAGCTTTCTACTTTGGAGTGACGGAGTCTCAAACTTCATTTGAACTGCAGACACATGAAAAGAACTTCACGGTAACATCTTGTACCTTTGAACCTTGAGGAGTCTAAGTTCTCAAGCTTCATTTGAACCCAGATTTACAGAGGATTCTTACAGAATACAACCCTGTGACAGAAGGCAAAACATTTATATCGGATAATTCTCATTTGATGACAAACGAGTGATGTTTCGTGTAGGTCATCATCGTGCTTTGGGTCTTTTCACCTGTAGAAGCTACACTTGTGGCTGTGTCTTGTAGATTGTATTTCTGATAACTGGGACTATATCTCCAGCATGTGTCAAACTGGAACTGTTCATTCTAGTTTGTGACGTATTCATTTTGATCTGTAATCCCTTATTTCTTAATTTATTTGAATTTTTTCCTTATTTCATGACTGTTTCCTTATCATTTATTTAATGTCCTAACACTTCTAAGAATTGCCACTTCTCTTTATTCTATTTTATACCTCATCATTACAAACGTTCTAAATTGTTTCTATCTGAAATTCACAACTCAGGCGTGTTCTCACCGGTAAAATCATGTACTGTAATTGAATCTTTCCTTTTTCGGTATAACTTTCCAACACAAAAATATAATTAACTAAATTTCTCCATTGGATCATTCTTCACATTAGCACATACAGAAAGACATACGTATATTTTTAATTTTCAGTGCATATTTATCTTTTCTTCTTGTATTATTATTTCAATTATTTACATTTCTGAGTTGTTATCTACATACAGAAAACTACTCTATTGCATGATATTATCCCTGATCACATATTATATAACAGATTGGCCATCCCCATATTAAAAACGATAACATGTCCACCAGGATCGCCACCGTCGATTGGAACAACAGCTAGACAGAAGTACAGTTCTTCCATGCAATTCAAAAGAGAGTTATAACGTGCCTTCTTATGCAGTAGCTACATGGCAGCATAGTGAAATTGATAAAAATTGTTGCCGTCAAAGCCTATAAGGCTGAGCAATGTGTTATATGTGATCAGAGATATTACAACACCACTTTCACTGCTTTACTACATCGCCTACACTTAGCACGTCAATTTAAAACACGAAACCACGGACTTTAGTTTCGTTCAGAAGAATTTTGTCGCTATCACCTTGTAGTTATTGGGCAAAGTTTCACATCTTTCAGTATTGCTACTGTCCGTTACTCAGGGGAAGACGAACAAAAGAATGTGACCTTCTTGACTATCGCTGCTGATTATTATAAACATCGCTCAGATAAGCATCCCAGTAGCCAGGTTATTACTCGTGCAGGAAACATTAGTAACAATGCGTATGGAAATTAAAGCTAAGTTGAACAGAAGGAGACCTAATGTTTCCGCTTACTGCAGTACAAATATTGCACGTGTTGTCGTACGTTATCTGTTCACATCCCTTCCTCCTCAGTCCGCTCTCGTCTTCTCCTGAGTCACCGACATTACCTTTATGTTGCAGCAGCATTGAATTTTAGTGTCCACTTCGGTATTCTTTTAGTCTCCCATTTTCCAATATCAATTTTTACTTGATATGATAGCTTCACATATATCCTATTTTGCAACTAATTGTACTTTCAATTTCCTTAAAATCGGTTTTGAATCCGCGAACTACAGATACAATGACAACACTTGTTCGAATCAGTCTTCTGAGTTTGAACCGTAGCGAATGAAGTTTGTACATCCCTGTGAAGAACTAAACTTCTTTAGTGCTTTAGGAAAAATAGATTTAAGAACGGATATTAAGGAACTATTCAAAAAGAAAGAGGAAAACATTCCTGAGAAGAATAATGGATATCTTTTGGTGTTGTCACATTGAAAGGGTCATAAAGATCCATCAGCGCAGAGGTGGAAGTAGAGGGTGGGACGGGTGCAGAGAATCAGAGGTCACGAGAAGTTTGATTAACATTTTTATGATAAGCCCAACGTGCAACATGATGTACAGTAATATGAAGCCTTTAAAAGACATCCACGTCTTCGGCATCCCCTCCCCCAATTTCCACCCCATCTCGACGGTGAAATTTCCCCAACAGAGAACCCACCGTGTCGGGGTTCACAGTGGGGAACTTGGTAGGAAAGTTATCGGCAGACTTAAAATGGACGTGCATAGAATATCAATTATTCCAAATCCTTTCTTTTCATTCCAGCAAACCAACGTTAAAAAGTTTTTTAATCCTACACTTCACTTCAGATTAGCGCATTGCAACCCTCACTACTTCCAATCGATGAAACTTCACTGCCACAACTTAGTGGCCTACTGCACACAATGGAAATCTCATCGAGGTGGAATACACGGAAAAGAAAGGTCTGTCATATATGAAAATAATAAAGAAAAAGAATGAACGGAAGTGTACGGTCATTCAACGACCATCGCAAATAGTACAATCCCTTCAAAAGAGAATACTGGACCACGCCAACGCAAGAGCTAAATGATAAATTGTATTTTGAATCTTGTGTACACTATTTTTAACACTTCAACATACGTAATTGATTAACTAGTGGACTTACTCGTGTTAATTATGTAAGTCTGTGCGACTTACAGCTGTTTCGGTGCTTCATCACACCATCCTCAGAGCCTACCAGATCTCGGCGTCATCTCGAACTTCTCTGCCTGTTATGTGGGTGCGTTTGATTGTTGAAAGGTGTTGAAAAGTGGAGTCAAATAGTGTGTGTGTGTACTGAAATTGATCTGTGTGTTGAGAATTTGATCGGGGTATGTTTTAACAAACTTAACAAACACAAAAACACGCAAAACACAACACAAACACAAGAACACAAGAAATACATCACACTAACATATGAAAACAAAAGCACACACAAGGTCGCATCTTCATTCAGAAAGCAGAAATACAACATAGCATACAGAACAGAAAACACACTACAAGATACACACACAAAATATTTCAATATCCGGTAATTTCATTACTATAGATTTTTGTTATTGTAGGTTTAATTTGTAATTAAGTAAATACAAAAATATTCTTTGTTCTTAACTTCTATGATAAAATGTCTAGCTTTCATTAATCAGGTAATCTTGTCGTACTTTAAATTTTATTTTAATTGTAATTGTAAATTTAATGTTAATTGTAATTTTATTGTTCATATTATAGTTGTAATTCCCTGCTAGAGGGGAAGAGAAGGCCTGACGGCCTTATCTCTACCAGGTTAAATAAATAAATACTAAATACTAATACTAAAGACATCTCAACACATAAAAAACACAAACAAACAAACAAACAAATACGACCACACAGGTATATACAAACTCACATGTAATAATTGCGACAAGTTCTACATTGGACAGACAGGCAGATCATTCCAAACACGCTACAAAGAACACATTAAAGCAATAACCAGAGGACACAATACATCTACATACGCCGATCACATAACCAATGCTAACCACACATACAACAACATAAATGCGGACATGGAAATCCTACACATACAACCCAAGAACCAAAAACTCAACACACTAGAACAATATGAAATATACAGACACACTAAAACACACCCTGATCAAATTCTCAACACACAGATCAATTTCAGTACACACACACTATTTGACTCCACTTTTCAACACCTTTCAACAATCAAACGCACCTACATAACAGGCAGAGAAGTTCGAGATGACGCCGAGATCTAGTAGGCTCTGAGGATGGTGTGAGGAAGCACCGAAACAGCCGTAAGCCGCACAGACTTACATAATTAACACGAGTAAGTCCGCTAGTTAATCAATTACTAATAAATTGTAAGTGACATCCATATAATTAAGGAAACAGATCGGCCTACGCATCCAGGGGAATGAAGCATTTCGCATCACATTTCAAATATAGAACTACAAAAATAAAACCAAAACTCAATATTACGAGACTGAAGAAAATCTAAAGAAAATAGATTTTAAACAAGTTTCAGCTTTGTGGAGTCCGAAGAGCATAGACTCATAAATATATTAACACTATAATGATGATGATGATGACGACGAGGAGGAGGAGGAGGTCGGCTTTCCAATAAAACTGTCATCCTTTCACCATCTTTTGATCTGAAGTTACCGGGTTAAATAAACCTGTTCCTGAAAGAGAGCTCCGGGCAAAATTTATCAGCCATTATTGGACCAAGTTGAAATTCCATATCAAATATCCTTTGTAATTGTAAACCTCGTTAAACAACAATATCTATTATTGTAACTAGTCGGCGATGTATGCAATGGAGGGGGAAAGGAGCTGGCCATCCTACCCCATTATCTCCTGGCCTAGTAGCCTCTTAAGTGATGTCTTCTTGATATCACTTGTGAGGTTCAGACCTGTCTTAGGACAGTTCACTCAACAACAACTATTAATACTACTACTGCAACAACACTACTATTTCTGCAATGTAACAACACTACTATTTCTACTAACGAAACAATCACTTACTACTAGTCCACACCTGTGGAGTAACGGTTAGCGCGTCTGGTCAGGAAACCAGGTGGCCCGGGTTCCATTCCCGGTCGGGGCAAGTTACCTGGTTGAGGTTCTTTCCAGGGTTTTCCCTCAACCAAATACGAGCAAATGCTGGGTAACTTTCGGTGCTGGACCTCGGACTCATTTCACCGGCATTATCACCTTCATCTCATTCAGACGCTAAATAACCTAGATGTTGATAAAGCGTAGTAGAATAACCTACTAAAATTAAAAAAAAAAAACTTACTACTACTGTAACAACTACTATTTCCACACTGCAACAACTACTATTTCTACTAATGTTAATGTTAATGTTATGTTTTATTTAACGACGCTCGCAGCTGCAGAGGTTATATCAGCGTCGCCGGATGTGCCGGAATTTTGTCCCGCAGGAGTTCTTTTACATGTCAGTAAATCTACTGACATGAGCCTGTCGCATTTAAGCACACTTAAAAGCCATCGACCTGGCCCGGGATCGAACCCGCAACCTTGGGCATAGAAGTCCAGCGCTATACCAACTCGCCAACCAGGTCGACTCTACTAATGCAACAGTCACTATTTCTAATGATGCAACACCTACTATTAGTACTAATCCAACAATTACTATTTCTATTATTGCGACAACTACTATTTTTACTAATGCAACCACTCCTTCTACTAATGAAACAGCCACTACTGATACAACGCTACAACTACCATTACTACTACAATAACCACCATCAACACCAGCAATACTACAGGGACATCATTTTATTTTTACTAACATTTTTGATATTAACCTGCCTCTACCTTTGAATCAACGGTTGCTAACCCCTTCCATGACTGGAGTTCGATGGCGTAATATACAAACAAATCACTTTACTAGGTATAGAAGGGAAGAAAAGTAATTCATCCATTTACGTAAAATAGGAAATATCAAGCTTTTACGTTTGATAATTTTCATTAGGTTTTTGTTTAATCAAAATACAGTACAGTATTAACAATGAGTGTTTTTACTCACGAACTGAGCTGTCCATGTGGACGTATTCATTATGCAGTGTATATTAGAGTGTCTATAGCACATTAGCGTACACTATAGAGAATGAAGTTAAATTGAAAAATAATCATAATATGGATATTTAAAGACATTTTTCAAAATGGTGGCGGTTCATTTCGATTAATGTATGTAATTCCAATTACCAGTTTCGTCCTTCGTACTAGTAGGCCTAACTCATATTGAAATAATTCTGTACCTAAAAGAGTACCTTACGTACTGTAAATTCAATCTTCACTTCCGCTCGATCCGAAAAGATAAAATTACTCAGACATTCTATCTACTGTCCGTCCAAGTGATTATGTCGCAGGATCGTAGAAAGGAGGGAAATCACGTGACAGTTAATTACTTAACGAGGCCTGTTATTTAAGTTATTTTAAACAGTTGTATGGGTATAATATTACGTATCTGTCCAATTCCTAACAGAAATTAATGTTCTCAGAAAAGAGCTAAGACAGCCCAGCCACTAGCCTTTACCGAGAGGCGAATAGAAGCTGGTGGGGAAAACCGGAATGCGACGTAGGCAAATGGACGACAGTACCTGTGCGAAAATGATGCAATATTGAAAGCTCTTTCGTCATTGGAAAACGCGAACATATTTTTGGAACGTACTGTGACGGTAAGGGTACAATGACTTGGATCTGTGTGGAAGACGGTTGAACTTCATTCGTAGAAGGGGTGGGAGTGAAGTACATTAAAAAACTCAGGTACAATAAAAATTGAAGTAAAAATAAAATGATGTCCCTGTACAAATTGATTGACAAATTTCATTTTCTCTGCACAGACATATCCAACAGCTTATATTTTACATCGACGACAGTTATAACAATGATTCAGCTGTTTGAACATATTCCATTGCTAATAAATTATCAAAACTATAAGAACATTTCGGAGAGTGAAACTCTCTTTTTTCTTCAGGTGAACATCTACTATGGGGATCGTTACAAACAGCTAGCCTGTCTGACTGATCGTCGATCATCAGGTCGGAGCGAAATATGAAGATGGAACACACGATGTCATACGCTTTTGTAACGTGAAATATATAGAATAAAAGGAAGAATAAAAAGACGAATTCCGTGATAACTACACTAGCCCTAATTATATGGAACAATAACACCAGCAACAAGGAATAATAGACAATAATAATCAAAAGTGGAAATAGTGAAATGATAAAACAATAGGTCCACACCTGTGGAGTAACGGTCAGCGCGTCTGGCTGCGAAACCAGGTGGCCCGGGTTCGATTCCCGGTCGGGGCAAGTTACCTGGTTGAGGTTTTTTCCAGGGTTTTCCCTCAACCCAATACGAGCAAATGCTGGGTAACTTTCGGTGCTGGACCCCGGACTCATTTCACCGGCATTATCACCTTCATATCATTCAGACGCTAAATAACCTAGATGTTGATACAGCGTCGTAAAATAACCCAATAAAACAATAGGAAATAAATGAGGGGGGAAGTAATTAAACTACTACTGTCATCTAGTGGTGGAAGAGAGTAATTAATAAGTGGGACGCAATTAAACTGTTACTGCCATCTAGCGGTGCAGGGAAACAAGTCTTTGAATTAAAAGTATAATGATTTTTATGCTCGACCATGCCGAAATATAGTAATTATACGCCTGGTAGTAGCCCTTTAATGCACCTCATTAAAGTACACCTATTCATTAAAGTTCAGGTGTTCAGCCAATGACAAATCACCTTTGTACCATTATAAAACCACAAGTATCGATTATTCTCGGATATGCAATCGAAAGACAGCGAAAAGTCACGGAGGCTGGAAATCCAATACTGTCGCAGAAGGTTATGTTCTGTTACTATAATAATTAGCGTTAATTGTAAATAATATTCAAATAAATTCAATTTGTCATCTCGTTTTTCAATTTTAAATCAATTTCCAGGTTATATCAAGGCTAATGTTCATCTTATTCTCTACGTTATATCAAGGTCAATGACATTCGGCCTCGGAAAAAAATCAATACTTTCGCGTCTGCGCACATCTCACAATTCAGGTCAGTTCGCTACTCACTTACATAACCATAACATGACCTACTTTTGAATAATTTCAAGTTACAAATATGGTCGAGCATAAAAAGTCGTATGAAACTTGCCTATAATGGTAATTAAGACGCTCGTATGAAAATTATGAAACTCGCTTGCGCTCGTTTCATAAACAAACATACTCGCGTCTTAATTACTACCATTATAGGCTCGTTGCATAATGTACTAATTTAACAAAGAGTTCATTATTTTATAACATAATGCATTTGAAATAAAAAATTAAACTGTAAAATATAAAATATGATAACGGATTGATTATATTTTCTTATGCCGAGTGGTGTACTGTGGTAGACAACCAATCATGAGACATCACAACACGTGTATTTGTTGATATCATCTTTCAATCTTTGAGGTGGATGGACAGTGGTTTGTTACTTGCGAATTAGTGGTAAAGTACAAATAAATCGTCAGTAACAGAACAGTAGTGAGTCATTCACACTAGAGAAAGCGTACGTAGAGAAAATCGAACCTAGAAGCCATGTACACCTGTCTGCGGCATTTGCTCGAATTAGCCCAGGTACAACTGTTATCCAGGTCAGAGCACATCTAGCCATACAGTCTGGAAGTGAAGATCTGTATCTTCAGACTGGTGTGAGTTGGATTAAAACGGTGCGTTTCCAACTCGTAATGACGACGGCCGATCCAAATTTCGAAGTACTGTGTCCCACATGATATAGTTGGAATAAAATGAAGCTGCGCGTCGTTGCAGATATATTGTTATGTATTTCGGTCGCCGTCGCGGAGTTCCAGAGTCTGACGTCGTCTTCCCGGAGATGTGCCATACAGATTCACGGGACGGATCAAATGAACCGTAACGGGTTGCCGATGATGCTAGGGGAAATTCGCAACTCTCCTTGCAGCAACAGCATCGTCTTGCTCGTCTTTCTCTTGTTTCGAGAAAAAATAAAACTAAAAAGATAACTCCTTTAACATCCGACTCGAAGCGGAAGGGGAAATCCCACCCTTCCTCATTCCCTTGCAAATTTTTTATACCTATAATTTCTATAGTCTATCTCGTTGTTAACAAGAAATTCAGAGAAAGTGACTATTAAGCACAATGAATTATACGATGAAAGAGTAATGGAACGGAGAAAAATTCTCTCCGGCGCCGGGATTTGAACCCGGGTTTTCAGCTCTACGTGCTGATGCTTTATCCCCTAAGCCACACCGGATACAACTCCGACGCCGGTTAGAATCGTCTCAGATTAAGCTCCAACTCTTGGGTTCCCTCTAGTGGCCGCCCTCTGCACTACGTCATAGATGGCTATGAACGCAGGACCGAAGTCCACACATGTGCTGAGGTGCACTCGATATGAGTGACTAGTTGGCCGGGATCCGACGGAACCCAAGAGTTGGAGCTTAATCTGAGACGATTCTAACCGGCGTCGGAGTTGTATCCGGTGTGGCTTAGTGGATAAAGCATCAGCACGTAGAGCTGAAAACCCGGGTTCAAATCCCGGCGCCGGAGAGAATTTTTCTCCGTTCCATTACTCTTTCATCGTATGACGACGCAGAATATCTGCATGGAAATATCATATGTACTTCGGTACATTAAAATAATATATATAAATAATATATACAATGAATTATGTAATAGCACAGGACTCCGATCGCAGCGCTTCGTGCATGTGACGTCCTAGTGCAATGCTGACCACTAATGAAGTGGCGGGAGAATGAATCCGACGAGTGTTCTTTACAAATCTGTCATTATTGGTTTTTATAGATTCTTACACTCCATTGTAAATGAGCGAAATAGTCAATATGAATGATATCCGGCCCCGGAACAATTTTTCCTTGAAATTATTCAAATCTGCTTTACAGGGAGCCTTACCTGAAAGACTAGATTTGCATAATATATACGTCACTGTGTACGTTAACAGAAAACCACAATTCCAAGTCACATAGAGATTGTGTGCACTCGATGTGGGTCTCTGGCGTTTCGTCAGCCCACGCGAGTTGTGAGGATATAAAGAGAAAAGTTGAGACGGTGTCGGGTGGAGTTCCCGGGTAGCTCAGTTGGAAGAGCGCTGGTACGTTCAACCAGAGGTCCCGGGATCGATACCCGGCCCCGGAACAATTTTTCCTTGAAATTATTCAAATCTGCTTTACAGGAAGCCTTACCTGAAAGACTAGATTTGCATAATATATACGTCACTGTGTACGTTAACAGAAAACCACAATTCCAAGTCACACAGAGATTGTGTGCACTCGATGTGGGTCTCTGGCGTTTCGTCAGCCCACGCGAGTTGTGAGGATATAAAGAGAAAAGTTGAGACGGTGTCGGGTGGAGTTCCCGGGTAGCTCAGTTGGAAGAGCGCTGGTACGTTCAACCAGAGGTCCCGGGATCGATACCCGGCCCCGGAACAATTTTTCCTTGAAATTATTTAAATCTGCTTTGCAGGGAGCTTTACCTGAAAGACTAGATTTGCAATATGAATATTGTTTGCTTTAATCAAATACAAAGGAGATCGAGAAGCGCCAGAATATCCACTCCTTGGTAATTCTGAGCCAACTTCCTTACCCACAATTCCACGAAAGCTTACACAGTGACAACAGAGTCTGTCGTCATATTAATCAACAGTGGCTTTGGTTACGTCAATGCTCAACCACAATTCCAGTTCTTGGCCGCAGGGCCACGCCAAATCTCTTGACAGCGCCCTCAGACAGTTGGGGCGTCTTGTGCCCGATGTCATTAACTGTAGCAATATTTAAACTTTCCACATTCCGCAGTCTGGGACAACCAAGTTCCTCAACTTTGGGCTGGTGGCAAATATTGTTTACAGTCGAAGAGTCGCGCTCTGAACGCTTAAGCTTTCTACATGAAGGCACTATTAAGTCGCTCACAATATGGCGGCCGTCATCTCGGTACAATTCTGAAGATGTTCTTTCCTGTGGGCCATCCGAGCGTCTAAACCAGGTTACTACATTACCTACGTATTATCTGACGCCGCGTAACGTTAACCACGGCTTTGCACGCAGTACTGTCAGATCCCAAGGCCCCGCGTTCGATTCTCGACAACAGAATGGATAGTTATGCGCTCCCACGATCATCTCATGACATTTTCGAGTGACAAAAGTAATGTTACGCCATACTCACGATTTCGATGGACCCAAGACTAAGGACGAAAGTGGGTAAGGGACTTCAATCTTAAAACTCATACTGGTGTGGTGATTTAAAAATGTTCTTTCATTTCGTGCCTTTTTGAAGCGGAATTGAACATGGGACCCCAATCTTCAAGAGTAGTAGAAGTAGTAGTAGCAGTAGTAGTAGTATTAGTAGTAGCAGCAGTGGTAGTATTAGTAGCAGTAGTAGTAGCAGCAGTAGTAGTAGTAGTAGCAGTAGTAGTATCAGTAATAGTAGCAGTAGTAGTATTAGTAGTAGTAGTAGCAGTAGTAGTAATTAGTAGAGGAAGAGGTACAAATATGGAATACCATTTTTTTTGCTTTTTTTTTCGTTTTGGAACCTACATGTTTTGAATACTGAATGTAAAGTATCGTCCTATTCAAAGCTAAATGTCCTTGTGAATGATACACCGGCGTTAGAAGTTCCTAAGATGTTACAAAATGATTGGAAAATAATAATTTCATCAAAATCTAACGTATTTCCTTCATCAAAATGGAGAACAAATATGGAATATTGTTAACAAGTCACAAGACTAACAAAATTGCAAAGTCAAAATGGCCTCTACTAAGAAAAGCACAGATCAAGCATTCAGCATCTTCATTAGAAGGTGTTTTCCCAACCGTAATACTGAATACAGATTAATCGTCTCTCACGTCTTGTTGTATGGATTCTTGCATTGCCTTTTCATTCCACTCTTTTCTAAGTTTGTTGGAAGGTGAGGTTTTCCCTCCTCCTATAGGTGCCAACACTAGTAACGAAACAGAAAAACCAGGATATAAAGATGGATAATACTAGTATTTCATATTTGTGACACATTGATGTTGTAAGTCATAACTTCAAAATATAAAATTTAAAAACGAAATCAATTAAACATACGTTGCTATAGATGTAGATCTCTCTTTAAGAATTATGTATCTCATTAATATATCGAATAACGAGGAATAACAATGTATTTTCAAGAAAATAACTTACCGCCAAAATTTTCTTTTTCCTCCAAAATGCAATAGGCTAATGATAAACGTTTCAACAGTTCAACTTCTAGGCTAACTGCAAACTAACACATTCCCGCGAAAAAGAGTATCAGCGCGCAGTAATTTGGAAGGCTTCCGCTAGAAAACACGTATCAGGTCGTATATCATAGTATTTCATATTATTTGTACCACGTGCTTCCTCTAATAGTAATACAAGTGGTAGTTGTAAGTAGCAGTAATAGTGGTAGGAATAACAATAGTAGTAGTAGGCCTAATAGGCCTTAATAGTAGTGGTGGTAGTTTAACAATGCTGTCAACAGCAGAGTTTACTGAGCGTTGAAATTCAACGTGATGGAGAATGGCCAACAAATTTTGCTTAATCCCTTTATCAGGATTCTATTACCTGCCGTAAATTTACGACTCGGGACCCACATATTTATTTCCTCCCGCAAGAAACCATCCTGAATTTAGAGCTCTTTAAATCCACCCACTTCCGTAGGACTTGAACCTGTGACCCTATGATCCAGTGATTACCATGATAACCAGTGCATCGCTGAGGATGACGGCCAGTCTTGATGATTATGATGATGACGACGATAATTATGATGAAATTATTATGATGATCATTATGATTATGATGATCACGATGATTATGATGATAATAATTATGGTTATAGTGATTATGATGACGCTGATTATAATAAAATTATTATGATTATGCCAGGTGTGATAAAATCACGATGATTGTGATGACAATGATGATTATGACGGGATGTTTACGATTATGATGATGGTGATCATAATGATTACGATGACGGTTGATTGTGAGTATGATAACGACGATGATTATTATATGATGATAACGTCGTTTTTCAAACTTTTTCTCGATTTAGTAAAAAGCACTTCCCAACCTTTCAACGTAATATGCATTTAGTTGCAACCATTACACCCCTGCCGGGAGCGGACATCCAGACATCCATTTTACATCAAGTTTCGACAACAAAGCTGCTCATCTTGCAGCCGACAGAAGCACAGTCTTTCTGCATTAATTAAAACCCAACAAAGGAATTACTTTTAGCATGTCGCGTGTGGCGTGCCACGCAGTAATTATACAGATTGTTTGCTTGGAATTATATTCCGCATGCAATAACTTAGAGCGACGAATTTGTCTTCCTGGAAATAGCCTCTCCTCTCCTTGACACGTTGAATTAAATAGTATCGCAGTCACTATTTTTACACAAATTGTTGGACAAACCTATTTTATGGAAACAAAACTTCATAGCAGTCTTAGAAAGCATGATGAAAGATATTCAGATAGTTAATACAATATGATATAATAAATATTGTTTTATTTGATGTTCAGTCTAATTGACATATCACAATTAAAAAAAATTAATGACATTCACATATGTAAATAATCATTGGTATTATGAAACTTAAGCAGACGTTTTCGCCCTTCGGGCATAATCAGGCATTTTTTATACAATATCTTGTACATTTTATGGCTTGTTGTGGAATCTGTACAAACTAATTAAAACACAACCTATAATATAATGTTGAACCAACTATTTGAGATAAACTTGTGAAGATTAACGATCTAAAATATAAAAATACAGGTATAAAATTTAATCTATACTAATAATAATTCTGTAGCCGAAATTTTTCTGGTAATTTTCGATTTTCCAAAAATAATTGGTCCTAACATATATAATTAACCACCCTGAAACCGAAAATCGCATTTTTGAAATTTTTGTTTGTATGTCTGTCTGTATGTTTGTTACCTTTTCACGCGATAATGGCTGAACCGATTTATGTGAAAATTGGAATATAAATTAAGTTCGTTGTGACTTAGATTTTAGGCTATATGGCATTCAAAATACTTTATTTAAAAGGGGGGTTATAAGGGGGCCTGAATTAAATAAATCGAAATATCTCGCTTATTATTGATTTTTATGAAAAATGTTACATAACAAAAGTTTCTTTAACAATGATTTCCGATACGTTTTATTCTTTACAAAATTTTGATATGACTGATATTTAATGAGATAAATGAGTTTTAAAATTAAAATAACGCCATCTAAGACGGTGCAATGAATTAAGAACAAATGACTTCGTCTATATGGGGCCTTGGTCAACAACAATCGAAACAGGGGCCTTGGACATCAACAATCGAAAGCTATTAAACATAGCCTACAGAGAATGTTTCTGTGTTTGTACGAAGTAATATCAGAAGCTAAATTAACCGATTTGTGTAATTAATTATTATTTCACCATTGGAAAGTGTAGTTTCTCTAGATGGACATAATGCTATAATGTTATTACAGTAACGTCTGAGTAAATCGAGGACAGGTAAGATTAAAATAGCTTCTTATGCACAGAAAACTTGATAGGCTATTCTGTACATTCGTTTTCTGTATTTCTTAAAATAATATTTATGTACACTCATTTTAATCTCAGAGAATTAACGAACAACGAGAGTGTATTGATTTAGTATGCAGTAATAGTACGTAAGCTTAGCAACCCATTATTTTATAATTCAATGCTCAATTGAATCGTGTTAAAATACATAAAATATATATGCAATAAATGCAATGCAAAAAAATTGGGTAATGAGCCAAGCAGATTATGTTGCGCTGTTGTAAAAGTTGTTCCCTGGATCAAAAGTCCTATTTTAATTATGTAATTACTTTATATTTATTTCTAACAGGTGCAGCGGAGCGCACGGGTACGGCTAGTATGTAAATAAAATTGTAGCTGACCTGTCTATCTTAAATTTAAATTATGACATATGAAATTGCAACATGATAAAACTATTTTGTTCCTCTTTAAACTTCCATTAGTTGAATATTTGTTGGGAGTCTTGGTCTCTGGTACATAACTCGTTTTTAGTGAAGTATTCTGAAATGTATTGATTATTCTAATCAATTTTGGATGGAAAATCTTGTATGATACAAACGATAAAATTGTGATCGGAATACTCACAGTTAAGAACACGTGTGTAGCACTGGGTTATCATGACGACAATTTCACTGAATCAATTTTGTGGGATTGGGTTTTATCTGTAATGGGGTATAAATACCAAATGTATATAAGGCGTTAGATACGACAAATTATGATAAATGTATGAACATAGTTACGTTAAATTATGGCTGACCTAGTTGCGATGCGTCCTGCTAACTAATGTGACGCGGACGACCTGTGGTTCTTACGTTGAACATTTTAACGCGGAGGGATATTATGTTGTCGGGACTAGAAGTTAAATAAAGGGTTTCGGATCTGAACTAGATTTCATAGCAGTCACCAAAACAAACATCATGGTCACCATCTTCAGCATCATGGTTATTTTTGTCATCGTCATCATCACTGCCACTCTTGACATATCATCAAGATCATAGTCTCTTTCGCCATCTTTACAAGAGGAACCTTTCCTCGAAATATGCCTTCTTATTATTTATTGGTTTAAGACGTGTTGGTCTTTCACATTATTGTAATTACATCCACGTGGAGCTCAATTCTCACTTCTAGAGTTATCCACACTGTAATACTTCAATTTTGAATTTAAATTCAATTTCGAAATCTTCATCTCCACGCATATTTCATTACATGTAGAGCGAAGTAATGTCTCGAGCCGTCTCTCACAATAGAGCTGTAGTCCCACAACGACTGACCTGCGTTATTCGCAGACAGGATTCATATCCAGTTCGGCCGGACAGGTATCCCTCCGCTATACAGTTACTGCTGTCCCTCCGGAAGCTGCTGGGCTGGTCATCTCGCGATTTCGGGTTTGATTCCCTTAACCGACTGTAGTGAGGTCGAAGGACGAGGGTTCTCCTGCTGATTTGCAACATTACAAATTACACTCCACTAATACTATTCATTTCATGGCATCAAAAAGTATGTTTTCAGTGTAGATACACGAGCTTCTGTGATTTGGATGGATATTGCTTGACAGACTACGGCCACAGTCTACTATATACAGTCGCGAAGCTCAATATGTAGTAAAAATGCAAACATGGGTAGTTGCCCACCACTAGGATCGCTACTATCGCCTCATCATCACAGATCTCTCCTAGCAGATGACAAAATATGTTACACTTTCGTTGTCATGTTCTTTTGGAAAAATCAACACCTTCCTTCCATTATTGAAATATTAAATGGATAAAGTTCATTTATTATTTTAATGAAGTATATTAAATTCCACCATAAACTCGAAGATACCTGCAAGAAATAGGTTAATATTATTTTTGTTTGTGCAAAACGAACTGAAATTTACTATAATCGCTTCACTCATTCAAGATTATAGCGATAATTAACTATGAAACCAATAAATATTAATTTGCATTTCCCTTTACAACAATATAATAACAATAATAATGAAAATATGAATTAATGGGAGTAACTTACGTGTACCGGTAGTTGTAGTGTAAGCTTACGTAGTTAACAAAGTGGGATGAGGTTAAGCAATAATAATACACCAGAATTGGAAATAAAACGTGATCAATAAATTTTATTGTAACAGACTTACTTTTTCTACGTCTCTAGTAAAGTAACAAATAAAAATAAGAACAAAATTAACAGCTGTAATTAAAATATATGCTTTGAAAAAAAAGTAGGCCTAAGTTGTCTGAAAATGTACAATTATTCAAGGAATCGGCTGATACAGACGTAGAATTAGTGCAAAGCTTTTGTTTCTCAGCTGCAGGTAATAACAGAACAGGTTTATTTGAAACATCAAATAAAGTTGGAACTGCATTCCAGATTAATTTATTTTTGTTTTCATTCATAAATTGTGTGTTTTCGAAATGAAGAGAGCAAAACTTTATATTATTATAAAGATATGCTTCATTCTTTGTCATTAGATCTTCCCTCCTGCTGTTTATTAACCACTTTTTGCATCTAGAAGTAAAATAAGAAATAGATGTTAGGATTTTTCTTCACGAGCATCAATGTGAAATACTGTACGCAATGACCTAGCACTCGATGGAATTACGACTCAGTCCACTCTAAATCCAAAGTCGACCGTGAACAGTCTATTGTTTCTAGTTGCTAACCGCTTGGAGCGCTTTATCTCGAGATTTGTAAAAAATCACCTCAAGCTTCGCGACTGTATATAGTAGACTGTGCTACGGCTGCTCTGTAAAATAATCACGATCGTGCATCGATGTCAGATGAAGACGCTCAGTGACAACACCCACTGGCATCAGGAAGAGTTCCCGGAGCTAGGCCATGAACAACTTGTGAGAGATGATCACGTGCCAGTCGAAGGTCGTCTAAGTGGTATCAAAAGTTGTTTATGAAATTAATGTAGCCTACTTGATTGAGTCATCTATACGCCCTTTCAAAGGACTTAACGTCACTCGTAAGGTTCTAAATTACCTACACTATGTTTCATGTGCAACATTCGGGATAATCTGGCTACTGAGTAATGAGTATTAACAAAATTCATAAATATTTTACTGCTGAATACGTGAGAGTTAAATGAAAGGTCATTTTGACGCTCACAACTCACACGGTAGTACTTCATTTTTTTTTTCAAATCTTTCCCCTTTAATATCTCAATGCTATCACAAAAATACTTATTATCACTTCTGCTGTAAAATTATTACCACTGTTCGCAGCACGATGGAATTGTAACAGGCTACAAACACGCTTAGCACGAGACTCTGCTGTGGACGTACCTAAATATGCTTTTTTAATTGATTATTTTACGACGCTTTACCAACTCTAGCGTCTGAATGAGATGAAGGAGTTAATGCCAGCGAAATGAGTCCGGGTCCAGCGCTGAAAGTTACCCAGCATTTGCTCTTAAAGGGTTGAGTGAAAACCCCGGAAAAAACTTTAACCAAGCAACTTGCCTCGACCAGGATTTGAACCCGGGCCCACTCGTTCCAGATAAATTTCATCACAAGTTATTTTTGCTTAGATATTTGACGTTTGAGGGAAATTTGTTATTTCATTCGGCAACGCTTTTAACTACAAAAGGTTACTGAGCGTCAGTCAAAGGTGAATATTGTGATTAACAGAAGTTAGTTTTCATGGATGAGAAACGGTCATTTTCCATGGACTGGAATTGTCTATTTTGTCAAGCTTTACTCCACTCGAAGCCGCGAACCTTGGAACAGGCTAGCCGCTCCACCACGAGTCCCTGTGCCGTCTCTCGTCTGTAAGCCAGCTCGCAGATTGCGGAATATGAGATGATCTTGTAGAGCACTGAAACTTTAAAGTTGGGAGAACTTTGTAACTCAGAGTTAAGTCTGATGGATCATCGTCTTATGAGATCTCTTACATCAGCGTCTGACAACTTGGAATGTCGGTCCAGGTGGAATTGTAGGCCTAATCACTTCATATTTAATGTAGAGAATGTTTCGAAAGCAAGCCTTATTTTACAATTCCAATAGGCCTATTTATATTGTTTGTAAGATAAAATAATTTATTCTACACAAAAATAAGATTAATAACAAATATTGCAATCGCCATAAATTGTGCATGTGTTTGCCGTCATAAGCACAAGTGGCCTGACACATTTGTGTGACTGATTCCTCAATGATGAATTGACTGAAGTCTTCTTACAAATATCCATTATCCCAAAACATAACTACGGTTATGACTGATGTAGAAAGAAACCGCTCATTATTCACATGCGTTAACAATACAGTTGCAGTAGTTCCCCACTCATTTCTGTATTGATCGTCAATCTTCCTCAATGCCGCCTAAATCAAAGTTGGTCACGTCGAGGAGACTGTCCACAGAACAAGGACTGTACTAGAGAATGCAATGAATCCCCGTTATCATTAGGGGGGAGTTGGGTAGTATCGGACATCGGGTAAAATCGGACAGTGAGTTTCTTTCATCTACCACCAGATGATAGTACCTGAATGACATGGTTACGTTTCTGTGATGTCGCATACAGAAACGTAACCATGTCATTCAGACACTACCATCTGGTGGTAGATGAAAGAAACGCACTGTCCGATATTACCCGATGTCCGATACTATCCAACTCTCCTCTACTGTAATGATGACATCGTGGAGATAATGACAGAAGGAGATTGTCATTAAATAATAATATACGGAATTGTGTTGTGTAACTTGGAGCGTCGTTTAAATTTATTGACTAGCATTTCCTTCTTAGTTATGTAATATAATCCCATCCTAATGACATTCCATCATGGATATTTCACACTGCGATATCAAGTCGTTAACCCTCTTTCCTAAGCCATATCGCAAGTTACAATACGATTTCTCAGGGGTATACAAATTTACTATTATAACTAGAGATCAAACTTGTAGGCACTTTAAAAGTTAAAAATAGGTACGCAAAAAGCCACTAAAATATCCAAAATAATTATTTAAATTAGGCACAGAACCTTCGAAGAGGTGGAAAAATTCAAATATCTTGGAGCAACAGTAACAAATATAAATGATACTCGGGAGGAAATTAAACACAGAATAAATATGGGAAATGTCTCTTATTATTCGGCTGAGAAGATTTTGTCATCCAGTCTGCTGTCAAAAAATCTGAAAGTTAGAATTTATAAAACAGTTATATTACCGGTTGTTCTATATGGTTGTGAAACTTGGACTCTCACTTTGAGAGAGGAACATAGGTTAAGGGTATTTGAGAATAAGGTTCTTAGGAAAATATTTGGGGCTAAGAGGGATGAAGTTACAGGAGAACGGAGAAAGTTACACAACGCAGAGCTGCACGCATTCTATACTTCACCTGACATAATTAGGAACATAAAATCCAGACGTTTGAGATGGGCAGGACATGTAGCACGTATGGGCGAATCCAGAAATGCATATAGAGTGTTAGTTGGAAGGCCGGAGAGAAAAAGACCTTTGGGGAGGCCGAGACGTAGATGGGAAGATAATATTAAAATGGATTTGAGGGAGGTAGGATATGATGATAGAGAATGGATTAATCTTGCTCAGGATAGGGACCAATGGCGGGCTTATGTGAGGGCGGCAATGAACCTACGGGCTCCTTAAGCCAGTAAGGAAGTAAGTAAGTAGGTACAGAACATGCGAACTAAAACAAAATAGCTCATTTTTTCACAGGTAAAATATAAAAAATAACCACTTATCTAACTCTAATGTTTGCAGTGTCTGAGTGGTCACACATTCAGCCTGTCACGCAGGCGGCCCGGGTTCGAGTCCCGGTCAGGCCTGGTATTTTTATTTAAAATCCATAGTGACACTATGCTTCGCTTCATAACGTGTGGCAGACGATGTAAATATTGCCAGCAGAGAAAGGGAGAAGTATAATTGCTATTCAACCGATAGCAATGATCACATTCCAGACTTATCTAGAATTGGGCGGAGGTAGAACGCTTCAGACCGCCCAGCATCAAGATAAGCCTGCGATATGACCTCTGTCATTGGTTGACTAGCAATTATCACTCTCCCTTCCTCTGCGGGCAATGTTTACGTCACCTTTCAAGCCTCATGAACACTCTTTCTGGGAGTGCTAGAGTGATTTTTTAGAGAAAAAAAACAATTTGTGTCTTTGTTCTAGCAATACACTTTATTATTATTATTATTATTATTATTATTATTATTATTATTATTATTATTATTATTATTATTATTAGAAAGCAGTATAGGTCACAGTTGGGGTTTTCCCGGTTTCTCCCGTTTCTCCGGATTAGTCATCTACATCATTCCGTCAACTTCTCCATTCCGTCAAATTCCATAGCATTCCCCGAACATCGGCTGGCGACGCACGGAGGGAGCTGGCCTAGGGACGAGTGGGATTACCTGCTAGAAACCTGGGTACGCAGAGAACCTTAGTATAGTCCGCCGCTGTGGATTTGGAAATGGGTCTAACTTGAAGGTTAGCGCAATATATCTTCAAAGGTCGCAGTGCTGGGTCGTAGTGCCCCCTGCTCCCGAAATAATTCAACTCAAATCTAATTTTAAATAAAAATAGAATAAATTATTTGAAGAGTCCACTGCAAGAATGATGGATGTCACTTTCTTGTCGAAAATGAACCAAGACTGTCAATGCATAGCATAAGACATAGTATATAATGTACATACAGAGTTATATGGCATTAACACTGATAGTCATTGTCCAGTAATGATCGGAAAATCTCAGTTAAGCTTTGAGCGCTAAGCATTTCAAACTTTCAATTGCTTCTCCTGCAAAATGTATTCCGAATGACATCCATCATTCTTGTAGTGCACTCTTAATTTATTAGACCGATTTCCTTAAAAACAATCACGTAATCACATTCTCTTGTTAAATCTTACTTAACTAAATTTTTAAGCTTTAAAAATATGGAACTCCTATATCTGAAATAAAAATAATAAAAATCTATAGATCATTATTTCTAGCTTGATATTATATAAAAAAGGAGAAAGAATTCGAACTTGATTTTATTTTGAAATGTCCACTGCCTCCACATGACTCACGCGGTGGTTTCGCTACTTTATACCTCATAAATACGAGTAGTCGGAAATATTAACACCGATATACGTGTGTAGAAACATTTATCTATTTTCCGAAATATTGACAAGATTTTCCTTTCGTCTGTAGTGAAATCTTCATCAATCTACTTTATTTAAATAATTCTTTTGGTATTATAGACGTTCATAGCATACTCGACCACTAAACAGAATGAAAGTGGCAATGTGCTTGGAGTAATAATACAACATTCAGAAGGAAGCTGGCAACTTAACGGCATTGCATGTTTACCTCGATACATTATTCAAGAGGCTGTTTCATTACGAGTGCGCACATCTCAAAGAATGCTGCTTCAATAATGGAATGCTACAAGTAGCAACAATAGTTGGTAATAAATAAGATGACTTTGAAGAATATAATGAAGGGAAAATTCCAAATAGCGAAATAAACTCACACAAAATGTGTCAAAATAGGTGTTAGTAGGCACCTATTCTTAAAAGAGGGTGTTATTCCTGAAGTACACATTTATATATAGCTGCCATAAAACTTGGAAAGGCGCTTTTAAATGATCTAAAATGGATTCTGAATGAAGTTCCCTAAGAAGAACACTTTTGTAGTATTCCTAATGTTGTGCGACCGTCACTTAGGTCGCACTATTTGCAATCCAGATGGCTACTGCGTTCGACTTCTACTCCTTCTCATCAGGATTTCTCACACCACCATTGTACACAACAATGGAAAACTATTTTGCTAGAAGAGCTGGAGCTCTCAGGATACTATTGGAAAACTACATGATTACCAAACTTAGTCCGAAATGATTGCAATGTTGTAAACTCTACCTGATTTATAATATATTTACAAAATGTACAAACAAAACTACTTACAGGATATTTCGTTTTCTTCCGCCGACGACGCCATCACGCTACCGTCTCTTCTTTGCAAAAAAAATAGACTTTATTAACGCCCTCCGTCAATCTCAACTAACTGCCGCGTCTCCTCACCAACACTTTTTATGTCTCATCCGTTTCCCGCCCGGGGTACCGACCACGCCATCCACCAGGTGAGATGGGCTTAAAAGCACTTTTGATTTCACGTACTTGCAAATGTCGTCTTACTCAAACATCTCTTACATTTAATGTGATTCAGTGCATTATAGTGATAAGTCGCTATAATGAGACTACGCGCAAGAAAAGAGTTCGAACAATGCGTGATATAATTTAACCAATCAAAATGCATGCTTTGTTCTACTGGACCAATGCGATTAGTCCAGCAATGATCTGAGGCGTAAGAATACTTTCATTGTAGGCAGTGATTTACCACACGCCCAACAAGACTCTATAACGCTGGCTAAGCATCTTAAGACCGTGTATTCAGCTGACACTGTTCCTATTTCAAATTTAATACTTCACAGGAAATCATGCTACAGGGCGTTCTTTAGCCCTGGGGCATAACACTAAGAACACCACATAATCTGGAAAGTCATTATCAACAATGAAACCTTCATGATATATGCTTCATAACGACCGATATTAACAGACACATTACGTCTTATGAGAGCAGAGCGAAGTCAATTTTTTCCATGCAAACAAAAAAATGGGGTCAATTTAAAACAATATCATGAAACGGCACATGAGATCTCTCAAAAACTGATTCGATATAAATTTTTTCTTGTAGCTACAGAAATACATCAACTTAATTTCACAATCTTTGTCTTAAAATCAAAAAAATGGTCCTAATTTTTACAATTTTATATGGCTGAAAACTTCTTCACTTATGATTTTAGATGACAGGAACGGATTGTGCAAAAGATTTTTAGGTTCTTCTCCTGCATGTTTAGTTTGATTTCTTAACTGCTTACATGTTCCTATCGCTGCTCGGGCTAGCAAAGCACAACAGATTAAAATGGAGTCTTACAAGCCTCGAGCGATACGAAGCCGTGAATGCTCAACAAGCCAGAAACCGTGATAGCGCAAGACTTAAAAAAAAAAGAATCGACTTTACTGCTGCGTGCAACGTTTAGTAAAAATTGTTCCTTACGTCTTGTAAATATTAACGAGTATTTAGAGCAACAGATGGGCTTATGCGGCGATTAAGCTAACCATATTCTCAACATTAAAAACACGTTCGCTAGGTTACGTAACGCATTATTATTGTTCCGCTTTTCATTAATTTTCAAATCAATATAAAATTCATCTTTCCGAAGTCCAGCGTACTAACCAAGTAAACGCTGGTTCACAATAAACCAGAAACGAGAATCGGAACGAAAACGAAAACGGTAAAATTGTTAAAATGTGTACATTTAAATATGAGCATTCACAATTAACGAAAAGCTTGCCGGAGCCCGGGATCGGGAACGGAGAGTTGGCCTAGTTTCAACTTTGGCGTTCACGTTTCCGATCACAGCCCACTAGATTCATTCTATTGCCATCTAAAATCTATTTTGTCGTCGTATATTTTGTAGCAAGAAGACCGTGACATAACCTATGCATTATTTTGTTCTGTGCCGTGCATCATGGAGCAGGTTTTATTTGATGAGATTCTAATATTGAGTGCTGAAGAAAATCCTCACGTTTACGATAAGCGGCGCGCCTCGTATAAAGATGAGAAAATGGAGGGGAATACGTGGCTTTCAACAGCTGCGTCTTTGAACACCGATCGTAAGTGAATCATATTTTATTACTGTATTGGTTGTATTACAGACTACATATTCACGCTTCAATTCAATAACTACTTTTGTGTTCATTTTTGTTCTATTACATATGTTTCTTCTCTAGTTATTTTACGTTATGGTAGACTTAAAATAGGTTGTGATAATAAAGATGCATGGGCATATTTATAGTACCGTAGCCTACCTAATGAAATGTTTCAGTTGAAATTTCGAAGTTGGTTAATCTGTGTTTATGTTGGCTGCCTTGTACTCATGAGAGAACGCCATTGGTCAATTATACACAAATAACATCAGAATGCATAATATCGACTTTACATATCGTTATTGACATGCATATCGATATGCATAGTCATCTACGTTCTCGGTTTATTGTGAATCAAAAATTTTCATATTCACGTCCTCTGCTTCTCGTTTTCATTCTGGTTCTCGTTCCCGGTTTATTGTGAACCAGCCTTAAGTGTGTGCTTTATTACAGCCGTTAATTCCAACTGTTGGTAAACACGTACAACATTCATATGAACGTAGTTTATACGTAATAACGAGACATAAAATTGGGCACTGTTCAGTTCCTAACGGCTTCCGTGCCGTCCTCACAGCATCATCACAATAAACAAATTCTAAACTCCGCATAAAAAACAGACTTTAATGAAACCATGAAGATATAAAAATAATTTTGCCCACAAGCAACCGTGGAGAGCAACATTATGCGAGGTGCAGTACGCATAACGGCGTCGTATAGGTGCGATGTTAACATGTAAATAGCCGGCAAAGCTTATCGGGGAAATGGCTTGCAGGAAGAGAGTGGGGGTTATTCTTTCCATCTGACTTTCTCATAGCAAAAGAAGAGAAAAGCTATGCCGAGCCCCAAACCTCTTCCTTAATGAAACGCAAGAGCTGCTCCCTTCATTTCATCCACATAACGGCCACTAGTCAGCCTCTTCCACGAGCCGCCCTCTGAAGACTGCCCGCCCATCTGACGCTCCTTCGGCATAGAAACATCGACCAGTTAGTTCAGAAACTGCTGGATAACCGCTCTTCATTCAGCTACTAACTACGGATCTCCACGGGCCAGGGTCATGGGTTCAACCCTACCCCAAGACAATAATGAGTTTTCAAGACTGTGTCTTCAGTCGAGTTTCCATATCGCAGATAGTCGGTACCAGTATGTCAGGGCTGGGCACATTACGTGATTCTGAGAAATGAGCCCTGTGTGCTTTAAAGAGCGGGTCTTGCGAGCGCTCTGACGTATGCACACTGTACATCATTCAGTGTCGGTGCAGTGGTGACTCTGCAGTATGATGGCGAACTATGAAGAGGCAGCTTCCGCTCATACATTAAAGCGGCCCGCTACTCCCAATGCTTTTAATGTATCATGGGAGGAGGAGTTCTTTTTGGTAGAGAGCAGTGGATTAGCACAGTGTTTAATTTGGCATAAAACACTCCAACTGATTAAGAAGTTCAATATCCAACGACATTATTCTTTACAACATGCTACTGAATATGACAAATATGTTGGTAATGAACGCCATAAATTAATACAACAACTTAAAGAAAATGTTTCTCAGGTACATTATATTAGAGTAACTATTTGATATTTATTTATTTATTTATTTATTTATTTATTTATATTGCATTACAAGTTATTATACATTTAGCAATATATAATTTTAAATTATACAAGTATTATGTTACATCATAGTATAGTATATTACAGTTCATTATATTATATTATATATTATATTATATTATATTATATTATATTATATTATATTATATTATATTATATTATATTATATTATATTATATTATATTATATTATATTATATTATATTATGTATTAACAGGATGATGATAATGCACTTAGTGAATCGGCTATGAGAATTAGCTACAAAATTTTCCACAAAATTGCAAAGGAATTGAAAACATTCAACGAAGGTGAATTCATCAAGCGATGTTTAATTATGTTGGCAGATGAACTCTGTCCACAGCAAGTAGGGGAAGTGGAAGCCATACGCCTGTCTCGTAGAACCGTGGTGAGGAGATTGCAGTGTGTGCGTATGGGTTATGTAAATAAGCCTAATGATTTGTGTGTGTGCATAGAGCGAAGTTTATTCCATTAAATTAATAAGAGTGTTGTAAATTCTGTACTGTACAATGGATTGATGTAATATCCTTATAAACTATTATGTACTGACAGACTGAATGACCAGAACAACCGTGGCTCTTGTTATATTAATGCAGGGAAGGTAGCTGTAATGTGAGTCCGCCACTGCGTGAGCGTTCTGCTCTGACTTGCCTTGCGGAGCGAGAGCAGCTCTGGCCGACTAAATGGAGCCGCTCTCATGCCCGGCCCTGCAGTACGTGAAACAAACTATGTACCAGAATGACGAACTTTCAGAAATATACAATGACTTTTATCTCTCCCATATGATATTTAGCATAGTGTACTTTCTCCTATATACATATATTATTATTATTATTATTATTATTATTATTGATTCAAGTTAATAGTAATTCATTAATTCACGTTTTCTGTCAGTTACATACAAACATATTGAATATATTCAATCATACCAAATTAAATAAAAAAATTAATAGTTAACAAAATTAAATATAGATGAAAATAAACTTCAGAAGAAATACCCAGGCCCGGAACAATTTTTCCCTTGAAATTATTCAAGTATATTCTTGTAAAAATCCCGCATGGATTTGATGCTTTAAGTTAGACTGTTAGTTAAAAATAATTATCTGTTATAACACGTCATCTGCCATTGCCTCATACGTGTCGATGCATGTCATATTTTCCTGTGTGAACATAGGACCAATCAGCAGTCGGTACACGGAAGGATTTTGAGTTATATTTGTTGACATTCGGAGCGTTCTTCATGGAACGAGGATTACGACAGTTGTTCTGTTTTGAATACGAATAAAACAATTTCTGCTGATGACGAATGTAAGTGCCTTCCGTACGTACAGCAAGTCGCGTTCAGAGGAATCGACGTACAAGATCGTCATTGCACTTTTTCACATGACATTTAACTCTACAAGGGCGCCTCGCAGTCATTTATTACAGCAATTTGCTAGAAGTACACACGGCGACTTCTGAAGAGAGCACACGGGAAATGTTTAGAAACTTTCTGAACAGGCGGTATGCATTCTGACAGCCTTCCTGCCCAACGTTTGTAAATACGATATGTATTATGTATACGTGCTGTGTTTCGGAAAAAGGCTTTGCAAACACTGCGTTATAACAGTTTGAATACTGAAACTTGAAGGCAATAGCATTTTAAAAACCATCGGAAAAATAAACCCATAGCCGGTATATACTGCAACGGCTTATGGAAATCACTTTTAACCGAAGAGCTAGTAGATCCGCTTTCCACGTCGGAGACCTACATTCAAACCAATGATAGCCGAAGGTAGTAAGGGACGTTGTATCCGTCTCTTCATACTCGACTTCCTTCCCTACCATTTACTCCAACACTCACAATTGCTGTTCCTTGTAATGCTTGTACAGGGACATCATTTTATTTTTACTTCAATTTTTATTGTACCTGAGTTTTTGAATGTACTTCACTCCCACCCCTTCTACTAATGAAGTTCAACCGTCCTCCACACAGATCCAAGACCGCATATACAGTCATAGTAGCTTACGGTCATAGTAAACAGTACCTTCCAAAAATATGTTCGCGTTTTCCAGTGACGAAAGAGCTTTCAATATTGAATCATTTTCGCACCGGCACTGTCGTCCATTTGCATACGTCGCATCCCGGTTTTCCCCACCAGCTAGTGGCTGGGCTGTCTTAGCTCTTTTCTGAGAACATTAATTTCTGTTAGGAATTGGACGTCTACGTAATATTATACAACTGATTAAAATAACTTAAATAAAAGGGCCTCGTTAAGTAATTAACTGTCATGTGATTTCCTCCCTTTCTACGACCCTACGACATAACCACTTGGACGGACAGTAGATAGTATGTCTGAGTAATTTTATCTTTTCGGATCGGGTAGAAGTGAAGATTGAATTTACAGTACGTAAGGTACTCTTTTATAGAGTAGGTACAGAATTATTTCAACATGAGTTACTTGTGCGAAGGACGAAACTGGTAATTGGGATTAGGTACAATAGTCTATAGTGTGATAATATGCACATTAGAACTGAAGCCTGTATCGAAATGAACGGCCATCAGTTTAAAAATTGTGTTTAAATATCCATATTATGATTATTTTTCAATTTAACTTCATTCTCTATATTGTACGCTAATGTGCTGTAGACAGTATAATATACACTGAATAATGAATACGTCCACATGGACAGCTCAGTTCGTGAGCAAAAAGACTCATTGTTAATACAGTACTGTATTTTGATTAAACAAAAACCTAATGAAAATGATCAAATTCAAAATCGCGATATTTCCTAGTTTACGTAAATGGATGAAGTACTTTTTTCCCTCCTACACCTAGTAAAGTGATTTGTTTGTATATTACGCCAGTATCATCGAACTCCAGTCGTGGAAGGGGGTAGCAAACGGCGTTGATCCAGAGTTATAGCCAAATGAATATTAAAAATGTTAGTAAAAGTAAAATGATGTCCCTGTATCTTTGCTAATAGAAAAGCGTGTGAACATACATGACTTTTACTGATTTTATCACAGAGTTTTTGACAAGTGGATGTAAGAAGCTTTGTTATTATTATTATTATTATTATTATTATTATTATTACTCTCTGCAATACTCTTCTACGAACACTTTTATTTCAATTTCTCCTGCCACAAATTTTACAGGCTTAAACTAAAGAATATATAGAGAAGGCTTACACTTACCTACGTCCACACAGAAGAAAGCGCACACTAGGGGGATTATATGTGATTAGATCAAGGGAAAAGGAAAGGGGAGAAGTAAAGGAGTGATACATGAAGGAAGACGGTAGAAATAAGAAAATAAGAAAGAAAGAGCTAAACAGGGAAAGAGAATGTCAGAAATAAAGGAAGAAATGAAACCGGAAAACGTGCAGGAAGTGGAGACAGGAAGAACGAAACAAAGAAGAAGAGACATTGTGAGACATGTTAGAGCAGGACTAATGAAAAAAGAGGCTCCACACAGAGCAGGTCTGCACCACGACACGCAGGAGAAGGCGAGGAGAGACTTCCATCTTGTGTACGAAGGGACGCCTTTCCGTTTTAAAAACACGCACTTCAACTGCGTCTGACGAAGCCACTTCTGTCGTCAAATTATGGTTATCGAATGAAAACATGCGAGTTATATCATACAACAACATTGCACTTTTTGGTTTGAACATGGGGCGAGGGAGTGTTACACGCTTCTTTAGAATCCAAGGCCGTCTGTGAAGAACAGCATTGAGGCCTTGTTACTTTCTTACTGTAAGAATCATGAAGGGAAAATATTATGACGTTAAAGAAAATTAATTTCTGCATTTTCACGAAAAATTCCTTCTCTGCCACCAGAACTAGAATTCGAGAAATTTCTTGCCTATATCCTACCTCATCTTATACAGTTTCAGTTGCTAGAAATTGGAACTCGCTACCGAGTGATGTAAGGGGTTGTTGGACAATAACTTCATTTAGGTCAAAATTACATAAATTCTTACTTAACAAATTAATTGCTGATTAATATTTATTACATAAGTTATAATGGAACTAACATCTGTCCATTCTTATTATTATCATTAATTTCTCTAAATAGATTTACAAAACCTCTAATGGCAATTACATTAATATTCTCATTATAGAAATATATTTTAGATACATATATTTTTTCCTCCCTGTAACATAGTTCTAGTAAGCTTATATTAAATTAGTTTTCATCATTTTACTAGCTATCTCAAATCTCAAATTAATTATAATTGATTGAATTAAATTAGCCCATAAATTAAGTTACTACTTTACCTTATAGGTTTATCTAAATTTAAATAAATATGTAGTCTACTAGTCGTTAAAACTTAACTGAAGAATATTGTTGGAGAACCTTTTAAGTGTAGTGTAAATATTCGTAATTTAAATATGTATTGTATTGATTAAGGCTGGTTGAGTGGAAGAGAAGGCCTTATGGCTTTAACTCTGCCAGCGAAAATAAAACATTATTATTATTATTATTATTATTATTATTATTATTATTATTATTATCATCATCATCATTATTACCTCTACAAAGCAGTAGTTCATGAAGGGATCACAGAGACTGCGGGAACAAACTGGTTCCAACTTGGCGACTGAACCTACTGGAAAGCACAACTGGCCTATTTCAGTTTAGAACAGAACTGTTACGTGTTGAAGAGCCAATTGTTGCATTTACTTCAAGATGAAACAGTGGCAAGAGACGAATTTCTTCAGTTGCTGGTAACGAAAATACTAGATTGGAATTCCTTTGGTACATAAAATTCACTACTACTGTGGATAACACCCAAGTTCATTACTTTTAAAAATATGCATAAATGTGGTAGATTACAATTTTGTTTATAACTCAAATTATTTTCACGAAATTTCAAGCAGATTTTGCACACACACATACAAGTGAAGGTTTAAGGAATGTGCACTATAATTAAAAAAAAGTGATCAATAATTTACATACAATAGACTCTAGGTAATACGGCCATTCCTTCCACAGAGCACTGCCGGATTAGCGAGAGTGCCGGATTATTGGGTATGCTTAAAATGTCATTTAATTTAACATTTATAAACAACGCCAACAACTTCACTTGCACTTCGAAATTGTAAACCAGAACGCTGAACATGTGGCCGGAATGTGTATACATTTATAAGTAATGCAGTATAACACATTGTACCGATGCAAATTTCCCAGAAAACCATTGCTATAGTACAGAGTTCAGAAAAACAAAAATAATTTAGATACATTTGTAGACTGAATACAGACATGAAATTTGGAAAATATATTCTCAACGCATCAAGTTAATTTATAAGCGTAATTAAAAATAATGATTTTTTGACCCAAAATAGCATAGGCTATATTTCTCCTTAAAATTAATTCTGTTCCTTTAGTGTACGATCCACCGAGTCGGAATCTCTGCCCAAGCTAAGAGTTTGGAGCTTCAGTCGTCATACAATGCGTCACATAAGGTAACATTTCTGCTGCTTGCTATCCGATGGTGGCGTCTACCTCGCGGTTCTATCTCGATTCTCGATTTCATTAGATGGAAATCTCAGCGAGCGGGAAAGAAGATTCGTCAAAGAGGATTAACAATCCGAAACTTACACAAAAATGTCCAGGTTTTTTAATTACGAGAGCTAAAGTACAAACTCAAATAATGGCAAGAAAGGGCTCTACAATTAAACAAAACAAAGGGCAGGAGACGCAGGGAACGGTGGGTGCAGACATCCAAATTTAGAGATATATAGCCTACTGTGGTACATGAAGGCTCATTTTAACAAGCTAAGTTTGCTCGCTGAATTATTCGTTGCACAAAAAATACTAACTTATTAGGTCTACAGGGAAATTGAGCACAATCAGCGAAAATGTTAGAGGCAATTAAAATGAAATTATTCATAAATATTACACTGTCAGAAAATTAAATAATACAAATAGACTTAAAATGTATTATAGTTATTTTATTAAAAATAATTGAATAAAGTAAATAAACAGAATATGAGGTGTCAACCTACAGAATGCATGATCGAGATGAGCTAACTGGGGTCGAGATAAATGAGAATTTTGAAATCAATCGTGATCATAAAAATAATTATTTTTCATAAAAGGCCCTAAATCCATGGCGTTAAAGACCTTTAAGGGTTCAGACCGGCCAACCGGCTGCTGAACTCACGGCGACATTCCGAAGCAGAGGTGGACGATCATCCAATGACACCTGAAGTATCATGTGGTTAGCACTATGATCCTCGCATCCGTTATAGCTGGCTTTCGTAACTGGAATTCGCTACCTATTTAGATATAAATTATTTTTAACTTGAGTAGTATTAGCTAAGGTCTTGAAACTTAAAGAATTTGGCGGTATTTTAGTCTTTTTAGAGGAATCTGTCCCTTAATCGATAGTCCGCGTTGAACCTTACCAAAATTAATATATGTATACCGCCGTTATAATGAAAATCTTCTTAGGGTAAATGAAATTTTCTTGATTTAGTTATATAAATTATTTCAGGTCAAGGTGCAGTTTATGTCTTGGTGGAGATGGATTGCATTTATATTTATTATTGGATTATTATTTGAAATTTTATTATGAAATTGGATTTAATTGTAATTTTTTGTAGATTGTAATAGTGATTTTGGCTCTAAAATATGTACACATCGCCCGTCGCTCTCATTATTTATTAGTTGAGATAAGTCGTAACATAGTGGTTGTACCGGAAGGTGTGGTCCCCAAGTGCATCACGATGCACGAAATTTCTTCCTCCATGAAGACTCGAAGCAACGTGCATTCCATAACGCGAGTCCTAAGCAGAATGCCTTAGACCACGACGCCACGGCGCGGAACTCATTATTCGTAATATTGAAGACAATCTGCAACATGCACAATCATTACCAGAAAAGCTACTGAATGTCGTAACAGAATTACAAATACAACGCTGCCATAACGATGGATATAGGATTACATTACATTATAAAAACGCAGCAATAAGCATGAACAATTATGGAAATACAGTATTAAGGATCAAAATGCTAGCAAGACTGTACTAAAATATTAAAAGTGAAGAAACACAGCATTAAGAACCGAAAATATAGGAACATAGAATTGTTTAGTCAATCTGTTTAGAAAACAGGTTTGGACCTCATAAGTGACAGTAATATAATGAGGCAACTAAACAACGAGATAATGGGCTAGAATGGCCAATTCCTTTCCCCTCCATTGCATACATCGTTGACTACATACATATTACACTAGTCAGACTTCAGATGTATACAATTGTTTTCCTCTGACACATAATATCGTCAAGTGACATATTATACTGCCTGATAATATATATATATATATATACATATACATACATATCAGCCAGAACCTCATCAGAGGTAAAACAGTACCTATTAAGGATCAAAAATATAGACGCCCAGAATTAATGTTCAAAAGTATAACAAATTCTTCATTAAGACTCACCAAGCATAGATTGAAAGAATAGAAACATGGCAATAAAGATTATATATATATATATATAGCCTATATATATATATATATATATATATATACATATATATATAAACAGGACAAGGGATACCTACATGCTTATTTTCTACAGCAGAGAGAGAGATTCTTCTTTTCTTTATCAGAAATCAACAGCAAGTCCGCTGGATTAGTACCACTTAAACCAAAGTGCAAGTGAAACTGAAAACATAATAGGACACCCGAATAGTCTACTAATTGATACAGATTCCGTATTGATTGATGAAGAAGGATCTGCTCAAATATTGATATCTTTAACAGAAATGTAATGAAAGTATCCTAAAATGCGCCAACCAACATCGGTGATAAAACGAATTATTTATTTATTATTATCCAATTTAATAAACCCTATTTCACCCTGAGGTATACTAGGGTTATAGTTGGCATCAAAATACATATTTTATAACCAAAAAACAATAATACAATTATAATACAAAATTGTGGTCAAGGTTACAATTCACATGAATTATGTACAAGAATGCACCTTAATGAAAGAATGGATCCTGTTAAAGATTAATGAGATGTTTGAGGAATAATCAATTCAAAGATATACAAGAATGTCTAACCCTTTCAGAGTAAATACACGACCTAAAAAGATAAGCATTAGTACATTAATATAACAAAGTTTGAATTTCACTTTCAAATTTATACTTCATTCATGAACAATGGAACAGTTAAGAGTAATAAAAGGATATTGCATGCAATGATTTACGGTTACAAGTTACATACGTGATTCAGGAACAGGTACAATAATTGAACCTGTTCCTGAATCACGTATGTAACTTGTAAAACGAATTTGAAGTCTCCAAAGCAATATTACTTGCAGAAGTTACATCGAAAACATTCAACAGAAATTGCAAGAAGTTAAATCTACCTGAAGGGCTAGGCGAGTGGAAGACGCTTCCCTTCATGCGGGTTTGTCTGCTAGCAGAAACTTGTTTCGTAAGGCGATTAGCAACTAGCGGAGGTCCTCATGTTACAACAGTAAGAACGCTGTTAACAAATTTTGCTTTAAACTATAAGTAGGTTCAGTAAGAATAGGGAAGCGCACCCCCTCACTCAAATCCAGGGAAGGTGATCGCACGCATGTATCAGCATTCCCCCCTCGTGCCGAAGAGCGACAGAGCGCTCAGTATTTAAGTGCATTCGGGGACTGCGACCCTGTTAGTCGCTCTTCTCCGATAACTCCCTGAGGAGCCACTCGGACTAACTGCGCGCCCCAAGTGCTTGTGGAAGGTGAGACGATGCAATTCGACACTAAGATGCGAGCGTTCCCACAGTTCGAATTCAAAAGATGTGCAATACGAATGCGCTCTTCCGCTACATTTTTCTTTCCCTTTTTTATTTTCTGGAGATGGGTTCCTTCTGATGTTTTCTAGCAGCCCTCGTTATCGAGGTCCCTAGGGATATCACTAGACTTCCGGAAGTGGCCGATACACTTACACTGAGTAATAATGGGGATGCGATTCCGGTTGAGAGGGGTAACTCTGCAGTTCCACACACCGCAAAGTCAAGAAGTTAAAAAGCTCTCTTGTGCCGTATGGTTTCAAATGCATTAATATTCCCACACTTGCAAACAGTGCATCTTCAACATTTTGGTGTACACTCTCCACGTTTTAGAAGTCGGAACACCCTCAAACACTGGACTTTCAATTCTGTGTTTTAAATGTTAGCGCACTCTCAAACATTACACCTTCAAATTCGTGTCCCCCCCCCCCCGTAAAAGTGAACATGAGGCGGGGTCGTTTAAAGAAATCCTTGTATGTATAGTCTATTAATTTTTTTTATTTTTATTGGGTTATTTTACGACGCTGTATCAACATCTAGGTTATTTAGCGTCTGAATGATATGAAGGTGATAATGCCGGTGAAATGAGTCCGGGGTCCAGCACCGAAAGTTACCCAGCATTTGCTCGTATTGGGTTGAGGGAAAACCCCGGAAAAAACCTCAACCAGGTAACTTGCCCCAACCGGGATTCGAACCCGGGCCACCTGGTTTCGCAGCCAGACGCTCTGACCGTTACTCCACAGGTGTGGACTATAGTCTATTAAAGAGTATACTAGTGCAGATTGTCAACGTTACGCTTCAACAAACGGAAAAGAAAGAAGAAAGTGAAGAGTAGTTGCAGAAAATCGATTCCTTCCATTAATTAATGCCTTCCGAAGGATAAGATGACTCGACAAATGGGCTGCAAGTTACTCAATGTCGGTTCAAGACTGGGCATAAGGTCAAGCGATTAAGAATTCCATAAAACGAATTCAATTTGCCTTGCAGCCAACGATGATGAAAATGGTTGGAAAATGTTCATTACTGCTCCCTTACTTAAGGCTCCTTCAATTAGACCGGCTAATCTGAGGCGATGGGAAAACCAGAGAACATTGTTCGAAAGAAAATACAAGTGAAAACGAAACTACTCGAATAAGATCTGTTCTACTGACCTTTCGTCCACCACAAATCTCGTAGAATCGCAAAGGACTCGAACTCAAACTCCTTTGGGAGATAGTCGCGACTGGGCATCCTATTACATAATACGGATTGGTTTAAAAGACTTTAACGAGAAAATTACTGAAAACAAAGATAGAATCTGAATGAAGTGGGGATGGTATGCACCAACATAGTCACTCAGAGGAAAAGTCGTCAAGTTGATATTGATTAACTTCCACAAGCACAAGACCAAGAATACTTGTGATATTCTTTGCCAGGGTCTATGACTTCGAATGCAGGCATGTGTTATCGAATGCAGTTACAGAACATAACGTCAGGTAGCGGAAAAACTCCAGGCTGGGCATAAAAGAAGGTCTTTGAAGTTATGGAGTAGGTGCTTCAAAATGACCTATGAATGTTTAACATTATCATCATAATCATCATCATCACCATCACCACCCATCTTCAAGTTTTGGGCTCCAGCAATAGCTATTTTCAAATACCAGAACTCACCATTAGATATAAATACAGAGACATGCCTTGAGGCTTTATGAAACGACCCATTCTTTCATTAAGGTGCATTCTTGTACATAATTCATGTGAATTGTAACTTTGACCACAATTTTGTATTATAATTTTATTATTGTTTATTGCTTATAAAATATATTTTGATGCCAACTATAACCCTAATATACCTCAGGGTGAAATAGAGTTTATTAAATTGGATAATAAAAAAATACCAGAACTCTCCTGCCATGTGGTCAGCACGACACAATGCCACCGCTTATACAACACAGGTCTGAAACAAAAAATGAATGTACCTGCAGTTGCAATGGAATGAAACCCGACCCGCTGGATTTGCAGCATGTCACGCTTTGTATTGAGCCACAGTTCGATGCTAATGCGAGTCAGCAGCCTATTATTGCGTTACAACTATGGGGAGCAGTTTCTTGAAATATGTATTTTTGGGGAATTTACCAGCTGTTTAGTATCTTAGTGAAACGAATACCCGTTTTAAGGAAGGGCCATATAAATAACTTAGTCACGAATTACATAAATTACACAGCATTCTTAGGTGATTGTTCAGAACAAGCGCACAGAAACTGTCTATGCACGGAGCAATCTCCAGCACAGGCGAGAATTCGTTGATTAAAGAATCGCCCTCCTTCCGTGGGGGAGGGAGAAGCCATTGAGGTCTTTAACAACACACGATTCTAAAAAACATTTCGTAACTGCGGAATCTTGGCTTGCAATCAAAATATCTTCCCAGACACCGGCTGCCAGTCGTATATTATCAAAGAGGCCTACAGAAAATATCATCTTACGCTTCCGATATCCGAGAGCGGCAAAACAGGAAATTAATAAAGCGTGCAGCTGTTTGTTTTGTCACGCCCAGGTCGCCATCTATCCATCAGCCCGCCAGAGCGTCTCCTGATGATCCGTGCCTCACCGGACAGTTGCCAGTTTCACACGCAGGCGTGACTCGCCAGACGTCTGGACAGCGACCCTCGCGGCGCGGTATGCAAAGCTGCTATCAACAAGTATTCTGTGACGCGGCCGTCGTGCAGGAATAAAGAACATCGAGAGGGCGTGACCGTCTCTGATACTGTTATTCTATCTTCCAGGGTTTGGGCCTTCTGCCTATTGATACCTTAAACCCATCTCTGACTGACGAGGGGAGGTGCGCTGTTACCTAATTGCGGGGTCTGAAAGGTAAACCAAAACACGGTCATGAAGCCTACAGACAGCTTCCTTGCCTGCCAGTCAGTCTCAGATCATTTGCCACAAGTGAGGACAAACCGAATGGTTACTGGTTGAAGATGTAGAATAAGTAAAGGCTTCGGCTTCGGTTCGAATATATGTCTCCCAATTTAATTCATTACAGTTTTTCTACTGTCGAATAACTGTTATATCAAAATGACACTGTTCCTTGTATGTATGTATTTATTTACACTGCAAGTGGGCAAGCACCCGGTGGCAGTGGTATACACAATATAAGCAATACACAATAAAATGATACAATACACAATAAAATTTACAATACACAATACAATTTTACAACACATATACCATTTTATACACAATACAATAAGAATATACAATACAATTTAACACAATAATAATAAAACATAAATAAAATACCTAATTTTACAATACAACCTACATAATTATGTATAGGTCCTACATAACTTTCAATAGTCTTTAACTTTACTCTCATCTCATTCCCTGTAGTGGCACTATGACGCATTTCACTGACACTCTGTAACACATTTCACTGACACTATAGAACACATTTCATTGACGCTATAAATTATCACTGATCGGAACTGTTCACTGCACTGTAAAACCATAACTTCACTGACTCACCTCGCTTCACTGATACAACAGTTCAAATAATTACATCCTTATGCATACTTATAAACAGAACTACATTTAAACTAAACATTTCTAGTCTAAGGCCCTCTTACACGCTATTTTTAAATAATTTACAATTCAAACCAAGGAAGTAAACTCGTCAGGCTAGATAAATACATGTCACCTTAAAAAATTGAATGTTTAATGTCACCTTAATTTTAATTTGCACTTTATACACAACTTAAGGAAGGACAGCCCTCAAAGACCGCTGCAGGTAGGTTTAATTATATTATTGATTTAAAATAGCCGACGCTCGTGGGGAATTTTCATTAAGAAACATCTTTGTTCTTCGATATCAGAGAGAGTACCATAAAAAACCCAAAGAGGACCAAAACCGCGTAAGGAATTTCAAACAGTCCTACTTATATCAACCTACGAAACTCGTAACTACGCACGCACGCATGCACACACACTATACATTAAATTAAATTTCAAGTATCAGTTTGGGTACAATTAGAATGTAAAACATTACTGAACTGCAGAAAATATTGACTAAAAATAAATAGTTCATACGGAGGTTCGAACCGACAACGTCACACATACTAGTCTACACAGTTGTCATGTCTCTTGACGATTGGTAGGTAGTTACATCTTGACTGCACCGTTTTAAAAGTGTTGTGGTTGATCTCTTTGAGTTTACTCTCGACAACTGACGGGTAGTTACATCTTGACAGTACCGTTTTAAAAGTGTTGTGGTTGATCTCTTTGAGTTTACTCTTGACAACTGACGGGTTGTTACTTCTTGACAATACCGTTTTAAAAGTGTTGTGGTTGATCTCTTTGAGTTTACTCTTGACAACTGACGGGTTGTTAGATCTTGACAGCAAATCTTTAAAAGTCTTTTGGCTGATATCTTTGAGTTTACTCTTGGCAAATGATGAGTACTTTAATGTTGACAGCACATTTTAAAAATATTGTGGCTTATCTGTTAATACAACCAGGAAGTTTACACGGGACTAATAATTGAATTAATATAGTTTAGAAACCCCTGACGAAAATATTTAATAATGAAGGTAAGAGAGCAATGATACAGGCTAGTTCCATGTGTCATTATTGTAATGTGTCAGTAGATAAATAGTTGTACGCACTTTTCAGTTTTTGTAATCACGCATGCAGAAGAGACGGACTACATAACCAAAGCGTTGAAGACTTAGATTTAAATGATTCAGTACTTGTGGTTCGTAATAGGAAAACCAAAACTCACTATTCACTGTCGTTGAGGATTGTCCTGTGAACGTGACTGATGTGTAAACAGATGTTATGTTGCACTTCGGCCGAAGAATGTCAGTCACAGTGCGTTGTACCGTAGTGAAAAGTAAAGTGTCTAACTGTTGGTGTTCACAAAATTGCAAAAATAATTGCTGCGTTTTTACGTAGACCTTCCTAATGCGAGTGAATACACGGAGTACAGTTTCAGGAGAACCTCCACTATATTCGTATTGCTAGGAGACTGTGGTGTCGAGTTGACAACTCTGAAAAAGAATGGAAGGTAGTAATAGCCATCAGTTGTGGAACGATATATTGAAGGATTTATGGAACAAGTCAAGATTGCCAAAACGATTGCCTGTGGCGAGGGATCCTCCAATTTAAATACCTAACTTACTTACTTACTTACTTACTGGCTTTTAAGGAACCTGAAGGTTCATTGCCGCCCTCACATAAGGCCGCCATTGGTCCCTATCCTGAGCAAGATCAATCCATTCTCTATCATCATATCCCACTTCCCACAAATCCATTTTAATATTATCCTCCCACCTACGACTCGGTCTTCCTAAAGGTCTTTTTCCCTCCGGCCTCCCAACTAACATTCTCTATGCATTTCTGGATTCGCCTATACGTGCTACATGCCCTGCCCATTTCAAACGTCTGGATTTAATGTTCCTAATTATGTCAGGTGAAGTATACAATGCGTGCAGTTCTGTGTTGTGTAACTTTCTCCATTCTCCTGTAACTTCATTCCTCTTAGCCCCAAATATTTTCCTAAGCACCTTATTCTAAAACTCCCTTAATCTCTGTTCCTCTCTCAAAGTGAGAGTCCAAGTTTCACAACCATAAAGAACAACCGGTAATATAACTGTTTTATAAATTCTAACTTTCAAATTTTTTGACAACAGACTGGATGATAAAAGTTTCTCAAATAAAGTTAAATACCTAACACACTTTTTAATATGCGGAAACACAGGAAGTCTCTCAGGTTCCTTTCTTAAAGATTAAATTTCTCCAACTTATGCAACTACACATTTAATTTCAATGTTTAAAAATAATTGTGATTCCATGTACATTAAAAATGACTTAAGTATTACTGTACTTTTACAGGAGTGGTGCGACAAAGTATATTACATTGTAATCTATATAGCTCTGTATAGCTCTATTGATAAATTGTTTGTGTTTGTAATTTGAAGTAGTTTGCATGATATGTATTATCAATTTCTGTATATCACAACTGGTTGAATTGTTTATCCCTTAAATTTAATTAACTTACTTGTTTTGTATTATGCATATAGCTCAACTGATGAATAATCGTTTTCTTTTGTAAATTTAATAATCTGATTGGCTATGTATTGTATACTTTTAGTAGAGCCATCAATGTAGCTCAGTCGGCAGACTCGCTGGGCTGCTGATCCGGAGCTGCGTTCGGGCTTGGGTTGGATCCCCCATTGGTCTTTGGTTTCTTCCGAGGTTTTCCACAGCCGTGGGACTGAAGCCGGATGGTCTATGGCGGGTCTATGGCGAGTCTATGGCGAGTCCTTGTCATCAACTCCTTTGATTTGATTACCCTCCTTTGATTTTATTACCTGGTTGGGTTTTTTCCCAGGTTTTCCTCAACCAAAAGGCAAATAAATGCCGGGTAATATTTTGGCGAATCCTCGGACCTCACCTCATCTCACTACATCTCGCCAAAATATTGTAAAAAATTGCACAAAATTGTAAAAATTGTAGAAAATACTAAATTGTAAAACTATAAAAATTAGTAAAAATTTTAATAATTGTAATATTGTAAAATTTTGACTTGTTCCACATCTTACAGCTTCATTGCTCATGTAAGATCTATGGAATGAATGAATGAATGAATGAATGAATGAATGAATGAATGAATGAATGAATGAATGAATGAATGAATGAATGAATGAATGAATGAATGAATGAATGAATGAATGAATGAATGAAGACTTCCAATTAGTGGTGTTCAACTAGCATATTTATAAGTGATCATTGACTTGGTTCTCGACAGTTTTTCAGCTCACTCTTCTGTCTATTAATATGACTTAGTACTCTTGCTCCATGTTTCTACTCATATATTCCTAGAGAATTATTTCGCTCCTATAGGCCTGCCTCTGGTTGGTTCAATTTGACTGCAAAGGTTCAGGGCGCCCTATGTTACGTACGAAGCGCGCGATGTCCAGTCAGGGCCAGCAATCAAATTTGGCATTGTCAGCTGGAGAGGTCCCCCTCGATCCTCGACAATAATTTATTTATTGTAGGGTTCCTCACGCAATGGACATTAACTTTTCAGGAAGCCGAGGGTGGGCACTACCACCAGATCAATGCATTACAACCAATTTTCTCAGATTAAATCCAATATTAATTTCCATCTTACTCTCGTTCTCCGAACAGTTTCCCAGACCTGAAGTGCGCTCCATTGCTTCGTCCCTCTATGCAAGAAGTAGACAGATGATCTCCATGGAAACGGATGTTTTTATTGAACGTCATATTTAAGAATTATTCATATTGTACTCCATAGATCTCACATTAGCACTGAAGCTTTAAGATGTGGAAGAAGTCAAGATTTTACAAGATTACACATTTTTGTCGAGAAGAATAATGAAATGAAATAAATTTTATTTTGCATATTATGCATATACAAATCCGACTTTTTCAGGAATAGCTTCCTGTAAAGCTGACTTGAATATTTTGAAGGGAAAAATTGTTCCGGGTTCGATACTCAGCCTGGGAACAATTTTTCCCCTTAAAATTATTATGCATATCTCAACAGTGTGTGACTGCAACCTATGTATATGTTTGTGCTGCTTTGCTTTGTTTATACTCGACCATGCCGAAATGTAGTAATTATACACCTGGTAGCAGCCCTTTAATGCACCTCATTAAAGTACACCTATTCATTATAATTCAGTTGTTCAGCCAATGAGAAATCACCATTGTACCATTATAAAACCGCAAGTATCGATTATTCTCGGATATGCAATCGAAAGACAATTAGCGAAAAGTCACGGAGGCTGGAAATCCAATACTGTCGCAGAAGGTTATGTTCTGTTACTATAATAATTAGCGTTAATTGTAAATAATATTCAAATAAATTCAATTTGTCATCTCGTTTTTCAATTCTAAATCAATTTCCAGGTTATATCAAGGCTAATGTTCATCTTATTCTCTACGTTATATCGAGGTCAATGACATTCGTGCCTCGGAAAAAATCAACACTTTCGGGTCTGCGCACATCTCACAATTTAGAAGGTCAGTTCCCCTCCTCACTTACATAACCATAACATGAATACTTATGAATAATTTCAAGTTAGAAATATGGTCGAGCATAAAAAGTCGTATGAAACTTGCCTACAATGATAATTAAGACGCTCGTATGAAAATTATGAAACTCGCTTGCGCTCGTTTCATAAACAAACATAGGCTAGTCGCATCTTAATTACTACCATTATAGGCTCTTTACATAATGTACTATTATAGTGTATTTTTTCCTTTTTATTTCTATTATTCTATTTGTATTTCAGGTGGTTTGGAAGAGAAGGCCTGATGGCCTTAACTACACCACAATAAATAAATAAATAAGTAAATAAATAGTTTTGATGAAAAATATTTTATATAATTGCCTATTTCGTCATTATTCTCGTTTTCCACACATTTGTACGACGAAACTCCAGAAAGATATTTGAAGTGAGAGGGATGATTGTCATAACTACGTTTAATGGATACATTATTCAACCAACCCCCAAAAAGGAAAGAAAAATATTATTCACAGTTCAGAAACGGACGAGAATGGACAGCCGGCTCTTATGTTCCAGCAAGTACCGATATCAGGACAAGGCGCTGATTTGTCTGACCTACAGGAGAGCCTGGAATTCTCTAGCACAATACTCGTTCCTGCTTAAAAAATTGGAGACCAGGGGGCCTATCTCCCCTTGGTTTCTTGGTGATAGTTCTAGATGCAGAAGAGAGGCTGAAGCGAGGATAGAGAAATTCTGTAAAAAAAAATTCACCACAGCGGGTAAGAAAAATAGTGGTGAACTCACAGTGTCAATTCTCACCTCATGGTCTGAAGGAATTAATTATTTCGCTGCAACAAACCATTCAACCATCCCAATAGACAGGCTGTCTTGACTTCTTGCAGCAAATTACATTCATTTCGATAGCAGGAGAGCTAAAACCGTTATTTCTCAATGTTCATGACCGGGCTACATACAAGCCACTCGTGCGGATTCCAGTGTTAAACCCAGCGCCACTTGTAATTGTGGCATGCAAGTTTGATGAACGCCCTGACCCATAGCGTGACGGCGTCCACGTGGAGCAGGCCTTCCCCGTGCGTCAGGCAGAGGACGTTGCTGGCACGGCTGTAAGCGAGGCTGCCTATCCAGACAGGTTCAGACCTAGTTCACTTCCAACCAAGTGGAGTTCGATTCTGGGGAGAAAGCGTGATTTGTGATCAAAGAAAGTATGACTAGGCCTACATTTCCTCTCATCCCACTCATAATGCTGCACCATGTCGACGACGAGTTACGAATTACTACCATGCCGTAAGTCAGTGACGTCAAAGCAAGCGCATTTTTCTGACCTTGACGTCGTGCACGGGCAGCAAGCGCTAAGTATGGAAAGAGGAAGGGTGGTGCATATGAATAAGCAACCTGTTGGATTAAGAAAACCGTGGTGCACAAACTTCAAACGGAACGTGAAATTTTATGTCGTTATTTTTATATGGCTTCTTTCTGTTTAATATTATCTATATTGTCTGTAAAACAAAAGTACTAACACTGATTTCTTAATATTGCACTTGTGTTTTAAATCTTAATAACATAATAGAGAGTTAAGAAGGAATATTCACTTAAATTCCAAAGTAGTATAATTATACTATATTAAATGAATGAAACACATCATTCATAAAGAAAGTGATATCCCAAAGAAAGATATTGAGTATGACATGATAAGTTGGAATTTATATTGATGGTATCTTTAGCTTTACAGAAGTAATCAATAAACTAATCAAAATAATATTACAGTACAAAGCAAAGTTACCTAGGTACTGTATCTGTTTTAAGTGTAACTAATATTACATAACAAAACACTTATCGCATTATGCTTTTAAGGTGATATTTGTGAGCAACTTCCTATCATCTAGAAATCTGCTGAAGCTATAGAGCTGAAATTTTTACAACACATGGGCACGTATCTTTTGCTTATGATGTAACAGTAGTTGCTTTGTTAATTCATTTCCTTACAAACAATTTCCATGCGAATATTTTCAAAATTTTCAATACACTATCTTTAGTAATACGTATATACGATATATATTGAATTCTTTGTAAGTTCATGCATATGTATATACTCTTTTTGCTGGTTGAGTGGAAGAGAAGGCCTTACGGTCTTAACTCTGCCAGCTAAAATAAATTATTATTATTATTATTATTATTATTATTATTATTATTATTATTATCATTATTATTATTATATACGATATATTAGATTTACGAAAACATTCTGTAAGGCTACTAAATAAATAGGCCTATACCTGAAAATTTCACTTTTCTATACGAAAAGTTGTGAAAATATTTCTTTTGAATAAAAAAATCAAACTTATGAAAACTGAGCATTAAAATTAAAACTTACATTCTTATAATGCATTTATACTTCTCAAGCAAATCTAAAAATTAACATGGATACAGTTTTAATAAGTTCTCTTCCCTTTATCTATTGAATCAGTGCTGGCCATCCCTGAACATAGCTCGACCAAGCGGCATATACAGTAGAACCTCTATTATCCGTCGTAATGAAGGGGTTGAGCAGAATGGTTAATCGAAAAATCGGATAATCCGTACCATAAAAGATTGTTGTAAATTTAGTGAATAACGCTTATACTTTAGTAATTTTCTCTGTGATCTGGTATTGAACACGCTAGGCTGTGGATCAGGAGGTCACTGATTTAGGTCTGTTATTAACAACGGTTTTTTAACGGGAAAGGCAATTCCTTGTAATGGCTGTCTGTGGAAAGATAGGAGTAGTGGAAGTCTCGAGTTGTGGATTTACATACTTTCTACACTTTATCTTTGATTTTCATTAAATTGAACACGGTTGTGACTCCAATCTCATGTTCTGAGGTGAGCCACAGTTTATCTGCCACAAACCACTCAGTTATTTGCACCTTTTTATACTTAGCAAGACATAAAAAAGAAAGAGTGAAGAAAGCTGAATATGCAGTGAAAGAACTGCCCTTGAATGGACACGATTTCCTTTTGATAACCGTGGAAGACATTTTACAGAACTCTATCAGGTAACCATAATGTGTAAGGGTAAAGTCTTGTAATAACTCTAATATAATATATACGTATTTAATATATTTCTGTAGCAAAAAAAAAAAAGCGAGAAAAAAAAGTCGGATAATCCGCCAATCGGTTAATAGGGTGACGGATGACCGGGGTTCTACTGTACTATCTCTTTCGTCTGTGTCTTTCCTTTCCGCTGTAAAGCGCTCAGGCTCTCCTGAGCTCTAAAGCGCGCGCTTGCTCCTATGGGCATCAATTGACATCCCTGCCCTATGTTGTGCATTGTGCGAGAATGTTGGGTCATTGCACCGTGTCGTACATGCAGAGAGATCCAACGTTTCGGAGCCACTGGCAAATCCAACAGAATGTTCCTCTTTCCTTACTTTCAATGGGTAACAGCTCCAAAACGTTGGATGTTACTTACGTCATTTATGACAGCGCAAAAATCGTAATTCTCACTGTCTTTGATTTCCATCTTTTTTATGACAGATATTGAATTCAGTTTCAGTTCACCGCTCTGGAATAACGGTTAGCATGTCTGAATGTTAAATGAATCGGCCCGGGTTCGAATCCTGCTTAGGACAAGTTATCTGGTTGAGTTTTTTTTCGGTATTTTCCTCAACACCCTGAACTCATTCCGCTGGAATTATCACCTTCATATCAGTCAGACGTTAGATAATCATCGCAGTTGATAAAGCGTCGTAAAATAAACAAATTAAAATCAGTTTGAGTTTACAAATTCAATCCGAAACTTGTGCACTGCCGCACGAAGTTCTTCAGTTTTTTGTATTTTGCAACTTTCGCTGCACACAATTTCTCTCCTGTTACAAGCGATGTTGTTTTATGTACTTTTGTCGTACGCTTTCATGTCATTTTCTTTTAAAATATTTTCAGGATTGCACCGTAAATGTGGCCGCAGAGTTCCAACAAAAGAAGAAAACTGAAATTCAAACAGACTTAAATATTGAAAGACTTGAACAGTCCATTCACAATATTGGCACAGCCGGTATAAATACTGTACACAACCAACAAACAGAGCCACATGCAAGGCTCGACGGAGTTTATTTTCCTCTCAGATAAAACGACAAACAAAAGTCCACACGGCCATAACGCCGCCTGCCAGCGACTTCATGACTGGACGACATTTACAAGTGGCCGGTGAGCCAGGCAGTTCGTTTCTGTAACTTCAATGTTGAATTTGTCTCAGTCTCCCATTGTGAGAGCACGCGCGGGGAACCCGGACACGGCGAGACACTGTCTGTATATTTCCACACATATTTATAAGCCTCCTTCATTCAAATATTTACGTATTGCGAATAAATTCACGACAGTACAGATGTGACTGTATAAAAGTAGAAACTTTACGTCTTTCTGCACTGGTGTTCTGCCAGCACATAGCGGTCTTCCTTTCAACTGAAAAGTTATTCTGCGGCATAAGCAAGCAGATCTGGACCACACAGGGATGAGAATTATTTTCCCATCATACAAATTCTGAGTCTTTGCACTCTCGGACCCAGAGGCTGCTCGGATATTGTGCCAGTAGTGAGGAATTAAGCCGTAAGTGAAAATCTTGCTGTTTGTAGTTCAATCAATTGGCTAGCTACTGCAGCAAATATGACATTTTTTTTTTTTCAGATTTAATTTTCCTTCAATTAATAACAGACTAATACCATACACTCTGTAGTAGGCCTATCTAATTGCATCTTGAAACAAAAGTGTACAAAATCATAATAATCAAATAACTGTAACACTGCACAACATAAAATAAAATGTTACTAACTGATCCACCAATAATAATAATAATAATAATAATTCTTTATTTATACTGGCAGAGTTAAGGCCATAGGACCTTCTCTTACACTCTACCAGGTCACAAAGTACAAGCAGTTAAAATTTAACAAAAAGTTAAAGAACAGAATACTAACATATTACAAAAAAAATAATAACAGCATAATAAAATCGACACTAAACAATATGAAAATAATACCATAATAAAAAAATAAAATAAAATACATTGGAATATATTGAAAGCAACTCATTTAGTACAAATGGTTAAAATGGAAAAACGTAAGGAAGAATATATCAAAATGGAATGTAATAAAATAATAAAAAAAGAAAAGAAATACGAAAATTAAATAAAATTTACGATAAAAAGGCTATGATAATAAATTCATCGGCTGATAAAGAGAACAAAAAGGGGAAAAGAAGGAAAAAGAAATATATAGCCTATAGTTTTACAAAACTATGGCAGAGAAAAGGGCTTGTAACTGAAATGAATCTAATTCAAAAAGTGCAATTTTAATTTATTTTTGAAACTAGACAATGTCCGACAGTCTCTGACATGTTGTGGTAGAGAGTTCCAGAGATGAGCTGCAGAGACGGTGAAAGATGAAGAGTAGAAGGATGTTCTGTGTTTAGGAATGGAGAGTGTGATATGGTGTTGTGAGCGAGTATCTATTTCGTGATATGAGGACAAATGTTGAAAACGAGAAGCTAAGTAGCTAGGGTTAGAGGTTTGTAGAATATTGAAGAGTAAAATGAGAGAGTGAATATTTCTTCGCTCCTTGAGACGGACCCAGGACAGCATATTTAGTGAAGGTGTGATACGGAAGGATAATAAAAAAATTCGGTACTACTGAAAAAAAAATCAATAAATGAACTACTGTCCGTTACTCAGGAGAAGACGAACGAAAGAATGTGACCTTCTTGACTATCGCTGTTGATTATTATAAACATCGCTCAGATAAGCATCCCAGTAGCCAGGTTATTACTCCTACAGGAAACATGAGTAACAATGCGTATTGAAATTAAAGCTAAGTTGAACAGAAGGAGACCTAATGTTTCCGCTTACTGCAGTACAAATATTGGACGTGTTGTCGTACGTTATCTGTTCACATCCCTCCCTCCTCAGTCCGCTCTCGTCTTCTCCTGAGTCACCGACAGTACAGTGTCCATAAACAACTCCGATCCATTTTATAAGAAAATGTGGCTGAGGTATCCTTATTTAAAAAAAAAAATATATTGAATGAAAGCATAGACAATTTCGTGTATTTTCGACGTGCGATAGCTAAAGTTTCCAAAGACAGCTTTGACGTGTTAGAAATGGAAGTAGTGAAAATGTAAAAATTCAAACTCGTATATGATTTGGATGTTTTAGAAAATATGGTGGTAGCGAACATGTGTAAATTCATATTCATACACAATTTTGGAGTTACTATAATTTTGTTACTATACTATCACTACATTTGTTGTATTTGTTTATTTTTATTTTAGTAGGTTATTTTACGACGCTTTATCAACAGCTTAGGTTATTTAGCGTCTGAATGAGATGAAGGTGATAATGCCGGTGAAATGAGTCCGGGGTCCAGCACCGAAAGTTACCCAGCATTTGCTCATATTGGGTTGTGGGAAAACCCCGGAAAAAACCTCAACCAGGCAACTTGCCCCGAGAGGGAATCGAACCCGGGCCACCTGGTTTCGAGGCTAGACTCGCTAACCTTACTCCACAGGTGTGGACTGTTGTATTTATATGTGTGTTATCTGGTAGAATGTAAGATAAGGTCTATGATCTTCATCCTTCAAATTAAAATAAAATAAAATAAAATAAAATAAATAAATAAATAAATAAATAAATAAATAAATAAATAAATAAATAAATAAATAAATAAATGAAATGTGTAAATCCGTATTCCTACACAATTCTGATGTTTTAGAATTGGAAGAAGCGAAAATGTGCAAATTCACATTCCTAGAAAATTCTGATATTTTCGAAAAGTAACAAGAATGTGCAAATTCACATTCCTAGACAAAAGGAAGTAACAAAAGTGTGCAAATTCATATTACTAGACAATTCTGATGTTTTACAAAAAGAAGTAACAAAAGTGTGCAAATTCATATTCCTAGACAATTCTGATGTTTTACAAAAAGAAGTAACAAAAGTGTGCAAATTCATATTCCTAGACAATTCTGATGTTTTACAAAAAGAAGTAACAAAAGTGTGCAAATTCATATTCCTAGACAATTCTGATGTTTTACAAAAAGAAGTAACAAAAGTGTGCAAATTCATATTCCTAGACAATTCTGTTGTTTTACAAAAAGAAGTAACAAAAGTGTGCAAATTCATATTCCTAGACAATTCTGATGTTTTACAAAAAGAAGTAACAAAAGTGTACAAATTCATATTCCTAGACAATTCTGATGTTTTACAAAAAGAAGTAACAAAAGTGTGCAAATTCATATTCCTAGACAATTCTGTTGTTTTACAAAAAGAAGTAACAAAAGTGTGCAAATTCATATTCCTAGACAATTCTGATGTTTTACAAAAAGAAGTAACAAAAGTGTGCAAATTCATATTCCTAGACAATTCTGATGGTTTACAAAAAGAAGTAACAAAAGTGTGCAAATTCATATTCCTAGACAATTCTGATGTTTTACAAAAAGAAGTAACAAAAGTGTGCAAATTCATATTCCTAGACAATTCTGATGTTTTACAAAAAGAAGTAACAAAACTCTGCAAATTCATATTCCTAGACAATTCTGATGTTTTACAAAAAGAAGTAACAAAAGTCTGCAAATTCATATTCCTAGACAATTCTGTTGTTTTACAAAAAGAAGTAACAAAAGTGTGCAAATTCATATTCCTAGACAATTCTGATGTTTTACAAAAAGAAGTAGCAAAAGTGTGCAAATTCATATTCCTAGACAATTCTGATGTTTTACAAAAAGAAGTAACAAAAGTGTGCAAATTCATATTCCTAGACAATTCTGATGTTTTACAAAAAGAAGTAACAAAAGTGTGCAAATTCATATTCCTAGACAATTCTGATGTTTTACAAAAAGAAGTAACAAAAGTGTGCAAATTCATATTCCTAGACAATTCTGATGTTTTACAAAAAGAAGTAACAAAAGTGTGCAAATTCATATTCCTAGACAATTCTGATGTTTTACAAAAAGAAGTAATAAAAGTGTGCAAATTCATATTCCTAGACAATTCTGATGTTTTACAAAAAGAAGTAACAAAAGTGTGCAAATTCATATTCCTAGACAATTCTGATGTTTTAGAAATGGAAGTAGCGAAAATATGCAAGTGCATATTTATTGACAATTCTGATGTTTTAGAAAAGTAGCAAAAATGTGCAAATTCATATTCCTAGACAATTCTGATGTTTTAGAAAAGGAAGTAGCAAAAGTGTGCAAATTCATATTCCTAGACAATTATGATGTTTTAGAAAAGTAGCAAAAATGTGCAAATTCACATTCCTAGACAATTCTGATGTTTTAGAAAAGGAAGTAGTAAAAGTGTGCAAATTCACATTCCTAGACAATTCTGATATTTTAGAAATCGAGGTAGCGAAAATGTGCAAATGCATATTTATAGACAATTTCGTTCAAAGTAACAAGTCAGAGAAGTTACTTCTGTTTGCAGTATAACAAGCAGATATAAATCTACTTTAAAGAATTTGCTGTGTCAATACTTCTTCATATCCATTTCAGGTAAGAGAAATGGGGCAGTCTGTACATATATTTCACAACAATGTCATACAAAGAGCTATAAAATGAAGTGTTCCTTTCGTGAATGTGAGAGATTTCTTATTTTCTCCTGTGTTCGTTCGATGTAGTGCTTATGTTGCCATTTGCAACAGAAAAGCCTTTATTCCGCACATTACAAAGACAAGTTAACGACGTGGAACTCGGACATCTGCTGGAATACGAAACTCGTGGGCGGGACCCCTCGGTCGTCAGTCTGCGGAACGGTCAGCTGAGAACTGCACAGCGGTCCGCTTTTGAGGACATTGATTGAAGAGCTCGCTTCCACACCCCGCCGTCATATTTCTGGACGGAAATATACAGCACTGAATTCAATTCAAGACCCCTTGGGTTTAGCTGAAGTATAGCATGTCTGTACGGTTTTGTACACTGGACATGTAGAAATGTTAGTAAAGAAAACCTCTGAATAACAATTCAGTAATCTTCACATAGTGTTACCGGGATCAATTAACTGAGGATTGCTGTGTAACCAGAGACAAAATCGTAGACGCTTGTTATTGTCCCCTCTGTGAATATTTTGCACACGCTGTAAGTTGATGTGAGTTACATTCTTTCGTCATGTGGTGTTCTCCATACAAGTGTTCGTGAAACGAGCTGACAGCGTTGCCAACCCCATGCGCTGCAATTTCCCTAGCAACTGCTTTTTTCTCCCTAGAAGGGAATAAATGTCCCTAAACACTGCAAAATATATTAACTAAAAAATAAGTTATTGCGATTTTGCAGGCTAATTCCAGTATTTGTTCAACAGTAGATTTATGTTTTATACAAGAAAGAACTCAGAAAATTTTGGAAGGAACAGACTACACTTGATATCAGATTTCTTATTTCATACCATTTTTATATAAAATCCGTAACATAAACACACTTATATTATTTCTCTACTTTGCAATAGACCTGAAATTATTGTTGAGCTGAAAAGTTTATCCCTTGTCTTTGTTTTCGTATTTTTTGCAGATGAGAAAATCGTCTCCATAGAAGAAATAGAGTGTGGTAATATCAAAATATACTCAACAAGATCAACAAGGAGTGGCAATGCCACCGTAATGTCATTTTCTTTACCTGACCAATTTCCTCCAAAAAAGCTACACATATATGAGTAGCTTAATATCATAGACGGAAATCTGACCTCAATCGAAATTTAGATAGCTGTGGTTTTTTATACAATTTTTCATGCTCTTTCCAGTTATAGTGAAACCATATGCAAACTCTAACACTACATTTATAAAATAAATTGTGTTAAATATTACAAAGAACACTGTGAATTAAAAAATTGTCTCTAGATCAAAACTATGGAGACGACAGATGTCCGTCTTTGATATTAAGCTACTCATATATATTTATCTATATTAGGAATAGTAGTATGGATTTGAGGGAGGTGGGATATGATGGTAGAGACTGGATTAATCTTGCTCAGGATAGGGACCAATGGCGGGCTTATGTGAGGGCGGCAATGAACCTCCGGGTTCCTTAAAAGCCAGTAAAGTAATAGTAGTAGTAGTAGTAGTAGTAGTATTTGTAGTTGTAGTTGTAGTAGTAGTAGTAGTAGTAGTGGTAGTAGTAGTGGTAGTAGTAGTGGTAGTAGTAGTGGTAGTAGTAGTGGTAGTAGTAGTGGTAGTAGTAGTAGTAGTACTAGTAGTAGTATTAGTAGTAGTAGTAGTAGTATTAGTAGTAGTAGTAGTACTAGTACTAGTACTAGTAGTAGTAGTAGTAGTATTAGCAGTAGTAGTAGTAGTAGTAGTATTAGGAGCAGCAGCAGCAGTACCAGTAGCAGTAGCAGTAGCAGCAGCAGCACCAGCACCAGCACCAGCACCAGCACCAGCAGCAGCAGCAGTAGCAGTAGTAGTAATAGAAATAATCACCATTTCCTGTCAATGCCATGTATCTATTTTTGTTTTATACAAGAAAGAAATTCAGATACTAATGTAGCAATTGACATAGGCCTACTTGTTTTGCTAAGAACAGAATGTGGAGTAATTACGCCATGTTTTTAAAATCAAATTCATTCAAAAGAAAATTTTTAGAAAACTTGATATACATTTTTAATCAGGAATCGAGTGTTATGAGCGAGAAAATATCCAAATACGATAAAAAAAATGTCCGTATAATCAAGCCTAGTTTCCCTATTTCCATATATTTTGTATATTTTCCATAAATGTAGGAAAATTTCCCTAACTTGGCAACACTAGGCGAACAGGAATTCGTCGCATGCTTGTAGTATCACAACAATAATGTTCTGTTCTTCTCCACGTTGTGCTGACGTCCTGGTTCAGATGGTATTCAATGTAGGTATCGAATATTCTGGCAAAAACTTTACGATCAAGAATTCTGCGCCTGAAAATTATTGTCGGTTGCACTCTTCTACGGTAATAGTTGATGTACACGTGTAGAATCTTGAACACCACGTCTACAATGCCACCATCCCATAAAATAGCACTAACAGACAACAGTCAAGTCACAATCCACAGTAACAATCAGCTGTGTAGACTACGTAAACAAGTTCCCACGGCAATGCACGGCCACTTAGAATGGCAGCCGTTCGGTATAGACTACATATTCATATGAACTTCTTTGTTCAACATGACTGATACTGTGATCTCCCAGAATATTCACCTTTCACATGGAACACCCTGTATTGATTCGATGTTTTTAAGAGTTGTGCGACTTCTAAGTGCCCGGCTCCTATTCCATTCCACGCAGTGGCGCTACGTCACACCGATGCGATGTAGGTTGGTTCCAAGAGAGCGTGACTTTTCAGCACTGGAAAATGACACCCGTAAAATTATAATGTATAGATCCTCACAATTCTTGAAATTTAAATGTCCTTATTTGAAATATTTCGAAATAATTATGGTGCAAGCCTTCACTCGAAGCATCAACTCATGTCTCTTTTCAAAATGCAACTTTACAAAAGGCGGGACGCCTCGTGCTTAAATCTTTCCACTCGCGCAATAAAGACCACGCTCACAAGTACCATACGTAATTTTATCCATGACCATAACGAAAAATAATGTTTTATAAAAGAAAATATGTTGAAAATAAGTCCTCATATAATCACATATCATGGCATGGATTTTAGAATCGATACGTGAACTAGGTAGGTTATGATGTAGGAGGCCATGATTAGTGAAGAATAGTATCTAAGGCGTTGGATAAATAACAAATTATAATTAATCATATAATTTTAATATATATATATTTTTTTATTTTAAACGTGTATTTTCGTCTTTTTGAAGTTTCGGGGATTATTTAGAAGTGTTCACGGGACTAATATGATTAAAATAATTTCACATTTTACTTCTGTAAACTTAAGAGAAATATTAAAACGTAATTTATCATCGTGTCTGTTTAGCTCAGTTGAATAATTAACGCGTGTTGTTTTAAAAGTTTTAAAATCCTATAAACCCAACTTCGCAGGTTCAAGTCTCCTCGCATCCCAAAAGGTAAATTATTACAAAATTTTAAAAAATACATATTAGATATGGATGCAATGCACAAATTACGACGTAGTAGATAGAGAAAAGAGGAGATTGAGTGTATGTATATTTAAGAAATGGTAATAAAGAAGTAGACGTAGTGACATCTAGTAACTAATATATTAACTTCTTGAGTAATAGTTGAATGGAAAAGTATACGTGTGTACCCGGGTACTAGGAAAATATTAATGAACTGTGAGGTAAAGTCTTTATCTCACTAGTGAAATAAAGTAATGTTGAATAAAAGCCTAGTTTACAAACGCAAAAGTATTTAGTAAAGGCATGTTTTTCGTTATGGTCATGGATAAACGAATTTGTTCAACAGTCTGATTCATGTCAATGCAAAAGAAGACGCGATAATAACTGTTTGAATTGTTCTTTTATAAATTAGAAATGAAATGCATTCCTATAAATAAAGCTTAGTTGAAGCGGACAATTAATGTGAAGTATGAAACCACAGGACACACGTATACCTCTGCAGTAAGGAAATTCAATGAATCAGTCCTTCAAAGTTGAAAAATGTATAACATCAAAGTGTTTAAAACTTAAAACAATCAATACTTTCAACTTACAATTCCCTCTGGTAAAATCTATATCCTTGGCTCCTTGACTTTATTAGCAAATAATGTTCTTCAAGGTTAACAGTGCCACAAGAATAACAGGTTGGGAAGAAATATGGTTTTATGATTAATTGAAGAGGGATAGCAATAGAACGAAATAATCTGATAGCGTCGACTGAGAAGTAGCCACGACGGTGTCTGCCTCTCTATCCTTGTCCATATTGAATCAGAACTCGTAACTGCATCAGAAAGTCTGAGAAATCACGTGCCATCACGTCACAGGCAGATTCATCTTAATCAGTAAGCTTCAAAATCTGAAGTTACTTCCATCACTGTCATCTAATGGTTTCTCAACAAAGTGGAGACAGATTTGGTCTTGGGCAGGCTCTGTCAGCCGATGGTTATATCGACGGCCCAGGAAAAAGGGAAGCAAATCAAAATTTAAATTCTTGAGATATTTGAATTTTAAACCGTCATGTTCCTGTGCAAAATCAAATTAACACACTCTAATTTGAAAGTTATACAGTAGTATATATAATCATCTTTAAGGCTATATGTACATGAACGACCACAAATATTCTCAGAAAATGCAGGCTCTAAATTTCTAAAATTTTATAAGGAAATGAACTCACAATTGGACAAAAATTACAAGGTACCAAAACAAGACTTATTAGAACTTAAATATTTGATAAAGGTATAAAAAAGGTTACTAAAAATATTTTTAAGAATTCATTTTTTACTTTAAATTAAATTTTCCAAAATTTGAAAATTTTCACACATTATTTCATAACTCCACAATCATTAGAGACAGAATTCTGAAATTTTGTACACTGATTTAATATGCATTTATGCAAAAGTTAGACTACAATAATGCCCATTTCTTTGAAAATAGTAAAATTAGGTCACAAAACATTATGTAAATTTTAATTTCTTTTATATAGAAGAAATATAAAATTAATTGTATTAAAATAAACAACTCTACATGTCTGAGAGTAGTCTGCTTTTCAGAAATAAGTGTTTATTACATGCATGAAAAATATTAAAGATGTCAGAGAGACCATGACAATGTTATGGTTACCAAATGATGTAAATGCAGAATTTTTTTTTTCATACTCTGGTAAAACCGATTTGAAAAGTATTATTAGTAATCTTTTTTATACTTTTATCAGATATTTAAGTTCTAGTAAGTCTTGCTGTGGTACCTTGTAAGTTTTGTCCAATTGTGAGTTCATTTTCTTATAAAATTTTATAAATTTAGAGCCTGCATTTTCTGATAATATTTGTGGTCGTTCACGTACATATACCCTTAACAGAATTTGGAGTAATTTGAACGATCCTGTCCACACCTGTGGAGTAACGGTTAGCGCGTCTGGCCCCGAAGCCAGGTGGCCCGGGTTCGATTCCCGGTCGGGGCAAGTTACATGGTTGAGGTTTTTTCAGGGGTTTTCCCTCAACTCAATATGAGCAAATGCTGGGTAACTTTCGGTGTTGTAACCTGGATTAATTTCACCGGCATTATCACCTTCATCTCATTCAGACGCTAAATAACCTAGATGTTATAAAGCGACGTAAAATAACCTACTAAAATAAAAAAAAGAACGATCATTTGATTTTTCACAGCAACATAAAGTTTTAAAATAGGGTTTTCTCAAAACTTTAAACTTCAAACCAACTGAACAACAACAGACATATTCCGTCAAGGAGCTGAACCTCTGACTTCAATCTCTATCTACGGATCTATGGAGAATTTGGATTTACTGAGGTAATATAAATGTGGAGAACCAGAAAGTCTAGTATGTCCTGGTGTGGGGATAGGGTCCCAATCGTTGCATTGCAGTTGCTATTTGTGACGAAAGTCTTGTTGTGCACACAGCCGCAACGAGAGGTTTTATTTTCTTGCAGCACAAAGGAAAAACCTCCGAGAGGAGGCGGCACCACGTCATTACCTCCGCTCAGTGGCGTCAGCCAATTTCAACACGTCGTTATATATTCCTCCGTCTTCCCCCAGGCAAATAACTTGTTAAAATGGTTCCCTTTCCCACGTGGCGTGGAGGGGCTGCCGTCCAAATTTGTGTTGACTCTAACACTCTTGCATGTAAATTCACCGCCGAGGTGTAGTTGCATGTATCGGGAGTTAGTGCCTCCCCTGCAGGGTCCGCCACCCGTCTTACAATCCACCCGCCGGCAAATCGATCGCGTACCTCTGTAGTGTTGCCTATGAATATGGCGGCATGTAAACAAAATAACGATAGGTACCAGTGTTGCCAATTTTGTCTTTTTTCGGTTATAGCTAGCTTTATGAATGACAGATAGCAGGAAGAAATTTATTGATTAAAGTTCACGTTAACACTTTGTTTGTTAAAAACATAAAATTACTTAGTCACACGTTAAAAACTGTTAAAATTTTAAAAAAGGTATATACCTTCGACAGACGGCCCGTTTCGACGTGATGTTACGTCTTCATCAGTGTTTCCTGAACTACTGGTGATCTTTAATTCTGCGATGTGCATTTGTCGGTTGTAGGGGTGGGGGTATGTTGCTCTTATGGTGGGGGTTGGTTGTTTGTGTGTTATGACATATCATGACGTCGAATAATGTGTGGGTATTGAACTGTAATTGTGTCTTAAGTATATGTTGTGGGTATGTTATTGTATGTTTATATATTTCGTATTGTTCTAAGATGTTTAACTGTGAACTTTTTGGTGTGATGTGTAAAATTTCCATATCTGTTTCTATATTATTGTAGTCATGATTATTGTTGATAATGTGGTCTGCATAATTTGATGTGATGTAGGGTTTGGTTACAGCTTTAATATGTTCATTATATCCTGTGTGAAAGGATCTTCCTGTCTGTCCTATGTAATGTTAATCTAGCTGTTTTGTTTCAATGTTGGGCGGTATCTTGTTAGAGAGACCAAAAGGAAGTAAGAGCCAAAACATTGATTTTGAAGTTTTGGTTGATTCCTGTGTATTATTTAATGTTACTCCCGAATTCAAAGAATGGAGAACCCTAATTGCGTGAATTTTTTAATATTCGAAGGAAATAAAATGACAAATTTGTATGAAACTTTCTCTTTTCATTGCTGGCAAAAGGAAACAAGGCACTATTTTTTTTTTAATTCTGCTGTTGCCATTTAAATTAATTATTACCACGTTTCATACCACTTTGCTATACTTTTTAGAAAGGGGATCATTTAGAAAGAGTGAAAAATTCATTCCACCATATCTCAAAATGGAGATTATGGACTTAATTCCTTCTCGCTTCTGAGGAAATATATGTTTTCTTTTTTCGGAATATGTATGATAAGGCATTCATGTGTTAAATTCTAATGTACCTCGTTTACATGTTTCGACCTTTTATGTGTCATCCTCAGAACTGGTCGTTGTTGGTCTTGGCGCCTCTTCTTCTGTTTCCTGTGAGGGTGTGTTGCTGTGGTATAGTGTAGAGTCAAAGAGTGTGTGTGTTCTGAAATTGAGTTGTATGGTGAGAATTTCGTTCGGGTATGTTTTCGTGTGTCTGTATATTTCATATTGTTCCGCGCCAACATATATATATATATATATATATATATATATATATACTGTTTACAGTATGTTTTTTATATTCCATGTTTCATTTTTTTGAGCCAAGTAGGCCTCGTCCATTTCTTTTTTGTGAACGAATGGTGATTTCTCCGAATTCTTTCTTTCAGATTCGGGAGAAGGTGTAGGAGAAAAGTACCTATAGGAAAACTTGTGCCATAATGAATTCCACTCCATTTATTATTTTTTAATATTTTAACATTCATTTGTGCAATTTTAATTTAGCTATGGTTCTCTTGAGGTTGTGAAGATAGGGCTATAAGCAACAGCCAATTAGAACTTTTTGTCAGTCGTCCGGATTAGCCCAGCAGAGTCTTACCCTGATGATGGAACCTGTGTGTAGTTCCGAAACATTGGAACTGTTAAATTCCAGTACACGGTGGAATACCCAAAATCATTTTCTGTGTTGACATTTTCTCATTTATTTAGTCTAAGTGATTGTATTTTTGTGCTTTCCTATTCTGAACTTGGAAATTTAAAATGCCATTTTATTTCCTGCCAAGCCTAGAGACTTCGCAACAACGTTTACCATAAAATGTAAATTTCTAAAACAAACGCATTAGCTAAAAACATTTCAAGAGTTTTGAAGTCCACAGCTGTGGAGTAACATTGAGCTACCCGGCCGTGAAACAAGCGGGCCCAGGTTCAAATCCTGGTTAGGACAAGTTACCTGGTTGGGATCCTTTCAGAGTTTTTACCTCAACCAATTGAAAAAGAATTGCTGGGTAACTTTCGGCGTTGGACCTCGGACTCATTTCGCCATCTTTAATTCAAATATCATTGCCATAATTGCCAAAGCCCGGGTTAAGTTCACAGTGCATCGTGCTGTATTCGTACAAAAGCACGGCCGTTCGGCGACAAAAATCATTTACAGAACAGAAGTGGTAAACATAATAAGTCACAGGCAGCAATGTAAGCCTTCGGGCTCCTCCGTAAAAAAAATAAAAGTAATTTTAAAGAAATCTGTAATTCCATTGGCAATTGGAATGGAATTTGAAGATGAGTTACTCACAACGATTTGAAATGGACAAAACTGACCGCAATTCAGTGGGGAAAAATGAGTCAGCTGCAGTGTGGAGTGAAATCAAAGAGTACTTACTTACTTAAGGCTTTTAGGAAACCTGCAGGTTCATTGCCGCCCTCACATAAGCCCACCATCGGTCCCTATCCTCTGCAAGATTAATCCAGTCTCCATCATATCCCACCTCCCTCCAATCCATTTTAATATTATCCTCCCATCTACGTCTCGGCCTCCCTAAAGGTCTTTTTCCCTCCGGCCTCCCAACTAACACTCTATATGCATTTCTGGATTCACCCATATGTGCTACATGCCCTGCCCATCTCAAACGTCTGGATTTAATGTTCCTAATTATGTCAGGTGAAGAATACAATGCGTGCAGTTCTGTGTTGTGTAATTTCATTCTCCTGTAACTTCATCCCGCTTAGCCCCAAATATTTTCCTAAGAACCTTATTCTCAAACACCCTCAATCTCTGTTCCTCTCTCAAAGTGAGAGTCCAAGGAAATGAAAGAATAAAGATTATTGTCATAATTTGCTCTGAAATAACTTATTTTGCCTTTGTTCAACGGTAATAGACACGTAGCCAGCTGACCTTCGTTAAAACTTCATATCCCAGTAGGCTACGTTGAGAACTGATACTTGAGTTGGCAACACTGATAGGTACTCCACAGATAACTGAAAAGTGTGGTCAGCCAGGCAGCTCTTTTGTGAGCTGTGCACGCAGCCGACCTGTTCGCATGTCGTAGTAACCTCAACCAGCTGTCAAATTTAATAGCTTGTCTTTCTTAATCATTTTACAAACAATTTCTTCTTATGACTGTCAATATCAGCTATTTCCAGGAAACAGACCATCGCGATCTAGCTGTGCCACAATTAAAGTTATTATCGCCGTTCTTCTGTATCGCCTGAATTAAGACAGCTACAGCTTACAGACCGTTCACAATTGAAGAGTCCACTGCAAGAATGATGGATGTCATTTGGAATACAATTTGCAGGAGAATCGATTGAAAGTTTGAAATGCTTAGCGCTCAAAGCTTAACTGTGATTTTCCGATCATTACTGGACAATGACTATCAGTGTTAATGCCATATAACTCTCTATGTACATTCTATATGTCTTAACCTATGCATTGACAGTCTTGGTTCATTTTCCAACAAAAAAGTGACATCCATCATTCTTGCAGTGAACTCTTCAATTTCTTATTGATGTTAATACACACAAAATGCAGTCATTATTTATTTATTCATTTATCTATTTATTTATTTAAATATCGTAATGATGGTATATTGTTCACTTTATAGCAATGCTAATAAAAAGTACGTGCATTAGCCTATTATTATTATTATTATTATTATTATTATTATTATTATTATTATAATACTTTTATGACAGTTAACTGTATACACAAGATTGCCCAAAGAGCGGCAACCCACATTTCGATCACAAATAATTAAGAGGATAATTGAATAATTTCAAGGAAAAATTGTTCCGGGGCCGGGTATCGATCCCGGGACCCTTCGCTTAGGGCGCGAACGCTCTTCCGACTGAGCTACCCCAGGAACTATACACGACACCGTCACAATTTTTCCTTTTATATCCACACAACTCAAATGAGCTGACATGACGCCAGAACTCAACTATGAGTGCACACAAATACTTGTGTGACTTAAATTGTGGCTTTCTGTTAACGTACCTCCAGTAACGAATGTATTATACAAATCTAGCTTTCAGGTAGTAGCTCCCTGTAAAGCAGGTTTGAATAATTTCAAGGAAAAATTGTTCCGGGGCCGGGTATCGATCACGGGACCCTTCGCTCAGTGCAAGAACGCTCTTAAGACTGAGCTACCCCAGGAACTATACACGACACCGTCACAATTTTTCCTGGGGTAGCTCAGTTGTGTTACTATAAGCTGAACATGGTTGTAAAATGAAATGGGAATATCGACACGGGCAACGTTGTCTGGGCACTGCATGGACGGCCAACACACAGAGAAAACGTGACCGCATGGTGCAGGCATAGGCTACTACTTCTGCGAGAGTCATCACTGGACTCTACTTTTTCAAGACGGAATTGAAAGAGTTATTACAGTGGACATGTACTGATTACTCACAGGTGTCCAGGGCATCCCCAGTGGCCATCCACAGGATGAACAGCGCCACCAACATCGCGTCCGTGTCCATGCTGCAGTCTGCTGGCCGCTGCTCACAACATGGCACCTGTGAACAAAGGGCACAGAATTAGAGAAGGATATAAACCACACCCTATACGTGTTAAGATCAATAAAACCAGGCGTTCACAAAGCTAGAATATTGTTAAAACATATTGTCGATGACCTGCCACGATGGATTGGCCTCAGCTGATCACAGAGCGATGGAATTTAATGACTACAGAGTGATAACCTGGCAGCACTAGCAGTAATAGTAGTAGTAGTAGTAGTAGTAGTAGTAGTAGTAGTAGTAGTAGTAGTAGTAGTAGTAGTAGTAGTAGTAGTAGTAGGGATAGGCGTAGTTGTAGCAAGAATGTTATACTTGTAGTATAACAGTACATTATGCGAGTTTCATAATTTTCATACGAGCGTCTCAATTACCATTATACGCAAGTTTCATACGACTTTTTATGCTCGACCATATTTTTAACTTGAAATTATTCATAAGTATTCATGTTATGCTTATGTAAGTGAGGAGCGCAACTGACCTGAATTGTGAGATGTGCGCAGACGCGAAAGTATTGATTTTTTTCCGAGGCACGAATGCCATTGACCTTGATATAATCTAGAGAGTAACATGAACATTAATCTTGATATAACCTGGAAATTGATTTAGACATTGAAAAACGAGATGACAAATTGAATTTATTTGAATATTATTTACAATTAACGCTAATTATTATAGTAACAGAACATAACCTTCTGCGACAGTATTGGATTTCCAGCCTCCGTGACTTTTCGCTAATTGTCTTTCGATTACATATCCGAGAATAATCGATACTTGCGGTTTTATAATAGTACAATGGTGATTTCTCATTGCCTGAACTGTAATGAATAGGTGTACTTTAATGAGGTGCATTAAAGGGCTACTACCAGTTGTATAATTACTATATTTCGGCATGGTCGAGCATAAAAGAATAAATGAGATTGTAGACACGTGCTTTCCTACAATTGAAACAAAATTGTATTGGAAAAGCCTGTGTCTTTAAACCCATAACATGCAGTTCACGTAAGGTGCAAAATATATAGCCTATGTACACAATAATTAAAGGTACATTACAGTCACAGGAGCACAGTAGCCTATGCATTATGTGGTCATTATCATAATTTAAAAATTACTTGACAACTTTAATTAGTTGCATTAAAACATCTGCATTAACACATAACAAGCAGTTACTACTTTAGGGAGACTCGTCAATAACCAGCTTAATAATTGATCATGAACAATTGCTTCATGTCTGGGATTTCAGCTGTAAAGATCCATTACAAATCCACCACGAGTTAGAAATGCGTCCTGCAAGCCACACGGCGTTGAATTAGATTCCTTGCCGAGTAGAGATGGCAGGACTGTGATTTGCTGTCCCGTATCGTGATGACCACACGACAGGGGATCAGCTGGTGAGTTGCTGAGAGCTCAAAATTTACGTAAGCCGTAATAGATCCACTATAATAAAAATAATAATAATAATAATAATAATAATAAATGCAGAATAAATATGGGAAATGCGTGTCATTATTCGGTTGAGAAGCTTCTGTCATCTAGTCTGTTGTCAAAAAATTTGAAAGTTAGAGTTTGTAAAACAGTTACAATTACCGGATGCTCTGTATGGTTGTGAAATTTGGACTGTCACGTTGAGAGAGGAACAGAGATTAATGGTGTTTAAGAATAAGGTGCTTAGGAAAATATTTGGGGCTAAGAGAGATGAAGTTACAGGAGAATGGACAAAGTTACACAACGCAGAACTGCACGCGTTGTATTCTTCACCTGACATAATTAGGAACATTAAATCCAGACGTTTGAGATGGACAGGGCATGTAACACGTATGGGCGAATCCAGAAATTCATATAGAGTGTTAGTTGGGAGACCGGAAGGAAAAAGACCTTTGGGGAGGCCGAGACGTAGATGGGGGGGATAATATTAAAATGGATTTGAGGGAGGTGGGATATGACGATAGAGACTGGATTAATCTTGCAGAGGATGGGGATCGATGGCGGGCTTATGTAAGGGCGGAAAAGCCATTTGTAAGTAAGTAAGTAAGTAATAGAATGATAGTAATGAAAACGAGGGAGATTTAGAAATCTGAACTATGGATATGATCACAAACGACATTTGTTGTCGAACTCGGGTCTCTGGCGCGGAATATGGACGCCGTACCTAAAGCTACTCCATTACATTTTCATCTCATGGCAGGAAGAAACCCCAAAGTAAGCTACCAGATCTGATCCCGGGCTAATAGCGCCTGCAAGTCATTTTCATTTTTGTTTGAAGCGACTGTTGGCAGGGTTATGAAATATTTAAGTCAAGTTCGTGAGATTAGTTTGCGCACGGAAAAGCAGAGCGGCAGAGTTGCTGCTCTACATCCTGAGAAGGGTAGCAATGGTAACTAACCATAGTAGTACAAGCTGTGGGGTGTGAGTACGTATGTAAGTAAAGGCTTGCATAATTCATAGCAGCGCCCGTTACCTTGGTGACCAGTACAGATCCGGCCGGCCACGCCATTCATCCGCACGGGCGCTCTGCGAAGCATGTGAATGTAGCGGAGGCCTGCAATGCTAGCAGCGAAAAAATATTACACACAATGTTGTATAAATACGACGATGAGCTGCACATGCGATTACATTCAAACAGAATCTAAAAAAAAAAAAAAGTATGCGATGAAAGCTCGCAGAAAACGAAAAATGAGATGGAATCTGAAATTATTTTTCAGAGCTAATATGAAGTAACTTAGAGCCGAAAGCATTTTGACACATTATTATAATTTAATTTGTATCATTTTATACCTATACATTGTAAATCGGAACTAGATCGTTACAGTGATGAAAATCTTCATACATCCTTCTCTTTGATCTTTCTCCTCTCGTCCTTCTTCCTCTGTTTTATTAGATTTCTTTCCGTCTTTTTATGTCCCTGCATATTTTCTTTCCTCTTCCGTATTTATTTCTTTCTTTGTGATATCCTTTCTTCTATCGTTTGTGTCAAAATTGCTCACATTTCATTTTATCCTACAGACAAATCACACTTCAAAAAAGTGGCATCAGAACAAATCCCAGTAACCATTAGAGTGTTTACTTTGTTCATTCGTTAGCTTATTTGTTCGTTTGTTTGTTTGTTTGTTCCTTCGTTTGTTCGTTCGTTTGTTTGTTTGTTCTTTTGTTCGTTCATTCGTTCATTCATTCATTTATTCATTTATTTATTCATTGATTTATTCATTCATTGATTCATTTATTTATTTATTTATTCAATCATTTATTTATTTACTTATTTAGCAATTCATTCATTTACTTATTTATTGGAAAATATGATCAATTAATTATGAATGTTCACAATGGCCAGGACACTTTGAGCAATCTTTTTTATTTTCAAATACAGTGCGTCCCAGCGAATGTTCCCGGTGTTTGTCGGTCGACCAGCGGCAGATCTCCCCTTTATCGCAGCTGTCTGTATCTTTAACCGTTTCGTGCACCATGATTAGAGGACTGTTTTTCCAAAACTCGCTCTCTGCAAAATTATAATTTTACAAGAGAGACAAATAACTGATTGGAAAATTGCAGGTAAAAATAATTTGCAAATTCTATGTTAAACACTTTATTTTTAGACAGCATTGGTACATATTATATGTACATATCAAAAGCAAAATATGTATCGTTTTCTTAAGTATATACCACACAAATGTTCATGAACTCCAATTTTCCCATTTCTGCAGAAAGTGAGTTTTGGAAAAAGTGTCTCAGAAAATCTTTCATATCAAAAGAATGTTTTGAACAGCGAGGAACAACCTAGAGAAGTCTGCAAAGAAAAACGGGCAATTTATCTGCCATGCTGCAGCGATTTGGGGACCAAATATAATATCAAGATATGGGACGTCATAGGAATTATGATTGGGGCTAGAGGCACAATCCCACGGGAGTCCTTAGAAGTCTTCCGAAAATTAAAAGTTCCTGACAGCACCCTGGACATGATATCCTCCGCTGCACTGAAGTCATCGATTAGCATAATTAATCATCACTTATATTCTCTATAAAATGTAATTTGTCTTGCAGCCTAAATTGTTTGTTGTGTTTCCAATAAATTTCTCAATGATAGCCTATCTAACTAGGGTTTATATTAAAGAAAAAATTGAATTAAATATAAATATTCATTTAGAATTGATTAGGAGGCCGATTATTTAACCCTAGTTGGGACGGCAATCAACTAACTAACTTAGAGTGTAATTCATTACCGATACAAAAGTTGCATTTCGATCTCTAATCTTATCAGACGCTGACCTTTTCTGTTTCACATTCAATTTCAGCACAAAAGTAATGGCGTAATTTAATACTTTCGCCACTGTCCTGCGCGAGTAATAGAAAATACAATTAATGTAGGATTAATCGTAATGTTGGTCTGAGGTTCGAATGAGTGTCCTCTGTGAATACGTGGTGACAATCCCACGTCACATGAATCCAAAACTTTGTTCATCCATCGCCAGTTCTGTAAAGGCGGAGTGACACAACTGTACGCATTCCTGTGATAATTTAAAATAAATTGAAACAGATATTAGCGAACAATAAAATTAAAACATTTTTTGTAATTATTCCGGAAACCGCAGAGCTGAAATCACGGCAGCCAGTCGAGCGTTGATGCAGTTTTAATCACAGGAGCAACTGGCTCGATAATTGCTGAATATTTAATCCAATTAAAGCGAACCAAACATTGCGAAGTTTCAGGTCTGATGTTTATACCCGTATCTGTGCTAGGGCAGCGTTTCTCTAAATTGGTCAGTTGAAAATGGAATTCCTTTGGGCTCTCAGTTAACTCCTGTAAACACAGTGTTCATAACTTTGTGTCGTACTGCAGCCGCATATTATTTCACTAATGAAAATCAAATCTGCGGATTGCTCTGTCTCTTGCCAAGCAGCACTGCAAACTAACGCAGTAAAAAGTCAGAAATACGCCTTCTCCCTCCTTTGTTTCACGCACTTACAAGGAGAGGACACACTCTGTAAATCACCGAATTAAATCAGATTATGTGACATGAAAGTACAAGACACACTGTTTAAAGTCACATCTGGTATGGGTGGCCAATGACCCCTCGTTTTGGAAATATTGGCTATTGTTTGTGACATACTTCCGTTAGGTGTCTAATAGGGAAGCGTCAGACTATGTAACAGCGTAGCTCGTATGGTTGGGTGCTAAGTGACAACCAGGCAACCCGAGTTCGAATCCTAACGCCTTTTCATTTTTTAAAGCTTGATATTATTATTATTATTATTATTATTATTATTATTATTATTATTATTATTATTATTATTCACTTTCAGTTGTCAGCCATGTTGAAATATGCGTGGTATGCATCAAAATTGATAAACGAACGAGAAGTGTTTGTGAATGTGAAGGAAATCTGTTTCGCAGCAGAAGTGCGGAAAAATGTGTGTGACTGTGGACAACCTTCTTTCATTTGCTGTGCATGGTGCAGGAAATATGTATGTTTTGTGTGTTTTTATGACATCGTAATGACTCGGGTACAAAATGAAATGGAATAGCTGCTACAGAAATAGAACAGACGCCAGTGACACATCTTACCTTCCTACGTGAGCAGTATTTCATTGTTTATCCTTTACAATACAATGTTAGTTAATTAGTAATTTGTTTAAAACAATATGAAGCATTCAATACATTGAGAAATATGATATAGGTATGTAAATAGATAACTGTGATCACAATATTAATCATTATTAAAAGAAAAAAAATATAGGACCAGTTAAGATTCGAACTCAGGTTGCCTGGATAACAATTCAGCATCCAACCATATGGGCTACGCCCTAACACAGTCTAACGCTTCCCTATTAGGCACCTAACGGAAGTATGTCACAAACAATAGCCAATATTTCCAAAACGAGGGGTCATTGGCCACCCATACCAGGTATGACTTTAAAGAGTACGTCTTGTACTTTCATCTCACATAATCTTATTTCATTCGGTGATATACAGAGCGTGTCCTCTCCTTGTTAGCCTGTGAAACTGTAAGGCAGAGGTGTCACGAAATCAGCACGGCAACTTATGATTTTGAAGTTACTGGATATCCCGCATCCTGTGCTGTAGAAGACGGCAGATAGCTGCACGACTACTGAGCGTAGAAAGTGTTACGGAAAGTAGCACGTTGTTGTACAAATGAGACTATGTATGAGATACGTCACGTACAATAATAATCATCAGCAATAAGTAAATTGCAATGCATTTACGCCTATATAACAACTTCTACAAACGACAAAGGGATAAAGCACAAACATTATTTCAAATTTGAAATATTTTTGATACATAATTATGACTCTGTGACTAGTTATTTATAAATTAACAGTACTTCACACTAATACAGTATATTATTCTAAGAAAAAACCAGTATGATTCTAAAGAAAAACAGTACGTATTGTACTTGAATTAATACTGTGTTACGAAACACTGGAAGAAAGGAACAACTACTGGTACGTAAATCTATACTAATAATAAATCTGTAGCCGAAATTTTTCTGGTAATTTAAGATTTTCCAAAAATAATTGGTCCTAACATATATAATTAACCACCCTGAAACCGAAAATCGCATTTTTGACATTTTTGTTTGTATGTCTGTCTGTATGTTGTTACCTTTTCACGCGATAATGGATGAACGGATTTCGATGAAAATTGGAATATAAATTAAGTTCGTTGTGACTTAGATTTTAGGCTATATGGCATTCAAAATACTTTATTTAAAACGGGGGTTGTAAGGGGGAACTGAATTAAATAAATCGAAATATCTCGCTTATTATTGATTTTTGTGAAAAATGTTACATAACAAAAATTTCTTTAAAAATGATTTCCCATAAGTTTTATTCATTACAAAATTTTGATAGGACTGATATTTAATGAGATAAATGAGTTTTAAAATTAAAATAACGCCATCTAAGACGGTGCAATGAATTAAGAACAAATGACTTCGTCTATAAGGGGCCTTGGACAACAACAATCGAAACAGGGGCCTTAGACATCAACAATCGAAAGCTATTAAACATAGCCTACACAGAATGTTTCTGTGTTTTTATGAAGTAATATCAGAAGCTAAATTAACCGATTTGTATAATTAATTATTATTTCACCATTGGAAAGTGTAGTTTCTCTAGATGGACATAATGCTATAATGTTATTACAGTAACGTCTGAGTAAATCGAGGACAGGTAAGATTAAAATAGCTTCTTATGCACAGAAAATTTGATAGGCTATTTTGTACATTCGTTTTCTGTATTTCTTAACATAATATTTATGTACACTCATTTTAACCTCAGAGAATTAACGAATAACGAGATTGTATTGATTTAGTATGCAGTAATAGTACGTTAGCTTAGCAATCCATTATTTTATAATTCAAATTTTAACTATGCTCAATTGAATCGTGTTAAAATACATAAAATATATATGCAATAAATGCAATGCAAAAAAAATTGGGTAATGAGCGAAGCAGATTTTCTTGCGCTCTTGTAAAAGTTGTTCCCTGGATCAAACGTCCTATTTTAATTAAGTAATTACTTTATATTTATTTTTAACAGGTGCAGCGGAGAGCACGGGTACGGCTAGTATATAATAATTATACAAACTGAAACACTTTAAATGTTTAATGTACCCTATTATTTTCTAAGCTTTCACGTCATTGCTCACTTAATGCAATTGCAATGTGTATAATGTCAAAACACATTTTATTAAATTACAAGAGTTCAGTTTTCTCACTGAAAGGACCTGCTGCAGACGTTAGACGTTAATTTTAGATACAAATTCTCTATATCAGCTGATATTACGTTAAGGGTTGTAATCCTTAAAACTGAACATAAATGATTGTCTCTCAGTCGGCTCCTTAGCCCAGATTTGTTAAGTTTGACGAAAGAAAACACTGCTTACATCTATACCCCTACGTACTGTCGAACATTCATATCATTTCTGAAACACAATTTTTATTTTATTATTTAAACTAAAAAGTAAAATTGAAGTAACTGAGGATATTGCGAGGACTTGAATGCTCTTTACTCTTTGCCATGAGATCGGGTGATGCACTGTATTAAATTTGTACTATTACGTCCAGAATATGACTGCAGGTCGGCGGGGGGGGGGGAGTAGCAGAGAAGGGAGGAACGAAATTTGAGCACAGCTCGTAATAGAACAAAATGGCATCGCTGCTGTAAGGTCTCTATTAGTTCCTTCATTATTATTATTATTATTATTATTATTATTATTATTATTATTACCGTCATCCAATTTTGGAGCAACAGTAACAAATATAAACAGTGGCGGTGCGTCAATAAGAGCACAAGAGCACGTGAACACCTTGTTTCCATTAATGCACGACTAGTTTTATTATTTAATACCGTATTGACGTAGTGCGAATGTATATCAGAATCGAGTATTTTAAATTTCCCGCATCTTGCATAAACTTCTTATGTAAACTTGGCAACATCCGTTCACGTACAAGCAGTGCTCTTTTCAAGAAGGTTACAGGAATTTCACGCATGCGCGGGAGAAAATTGTCTTTCGCTGGCCGCTTATGACTCGTCAAGAGCACAAAGCGTTAAGTGAACAGTGAATCTATCACACAGATGTCACATGCATGGATGCTGTCGTTCACGTGCTATATTTCGACAAGGAAATTTAATAGTCTGTATTCTAGCCTATAGGTGTCAGCATCTCACTGTCGGAATGTTTACTTTATGTGTGTACAGTGCTGCTACGAGAGTGTAGTTTGTGAATTACTATACTTCAGTGTCGGCATAATAGCATAGTTTGGCTTTCAAATACGTGTTGGCTGAATGTGGTGGTGGAATGAATTTAAGTATCTGTATGGTAGTGTATAATATTTGCTGGCATGTATTTATAGTGATCAATCTATGCGAATGGGATTACAGTACTGGTATAGGCTATAGTGTATCAGTGTGTTGTGAATAAAAATATATTACTGAATACACGCATTTGTAAATAACAGCACTGTGGTATGTATTAATTTTTAACAAACGTAAACAATGAACTCTATTCAAGTAATTTGGAACAGTAAAGAACTCAGTAAATTGGCTTAGAAGGAAAAATTGGAAATAAAAAGACTGGGTTCCATTATTATTATTATTATTATTATTATTATTATTATTATTATTATTATTATTATTATATGTTATTTTGAATTTATATGCGGTTTTTTCGATAGTGAAACATTGGAATCATGGCATTTTATATTAGGCTAAAAGTACGATTTCAAATTCTCTTCGATTTCGGAACACAAAATTGTGAACACATATAATATTTTATCACGAGCCGCCACTGAATATAAATGATACTCGGAAGGAAATTAAACACAGAATTGATATGGGAAATGTCTGTTATTATTCGGTTGAGAAGCTTTTATCATCCAGTCTGCTGTCAAAAAATCTGAAAGTTAGAATTTATAAAACAGTTATATTACCGGTTGTTCTTTATGGTTATGAAAGTTGGACTCTCACTTTGAGAGAGGAACATATGTTAAGGGTGTTTGAGAATAAGATCCTTAGGAAAATATTTGGGGCTAAGAGTGATGAAGTTACAGGAGAATGGAGAAAGTTACACAACACAGAACTGCACGCATTGTATTCTTCACCTGACATAATTAGGAACATTAAATCCAAACGTTTGAGATGGACAGGGCATGTAGCACGTATGGGCGAATCCAGAAATGCATATAGAGTGTTAGTTGGGAGGTCGGAAGGAAAAAGACCTTTAGGGATGCCGAGATGTAGATGGGAAGATAATATTAAAATAGATTTGAGGGAGGTGGGATATGATGATAGAGAATGGATTAATCTTGCTCAGGATAGGGACCAATGGCGGGCTTATATGAGGGCGGCAATTAACCTCCGGGTTCCTTAAAGGCAGTAAGTAAGTAAGTAAGTATTATTACCGTCATATTCTGAAGGGAAAAAGATAACATTTTGGCAACTTTTACGCTTACCCCCAGTTTAGCACGTTCCCAGTTCACATCAGCTGACTACACTAAATTTCGCTGAGTATCCAGATTTTTAGCAGACAATCACATCGGAAAATGCTATGACTACTGCAGTAGAGACCGAAATGAATAATTTGTATACCTAACATGTAGAAACGGGAGGAGTCCGAGAAAGCACCAATAAAGGCGGACAGAATCCATTCCGAAATAGATGTTGCAGTAAAGTATCAGATGATAACAACGAAGCTTTTATTTTTTTCCATCCATTTAAAAGTTATTAAGACTCAAGCAAAGACGGCCGCATTGCAAGGATTGGTCTTCTTTTTGGAAAGCAGTAAAAAGCCTCACATATGTTAAGAATTTTAATTTCGGAGCGTATAAGACAATTTGATTTTGAACTGTATCCAAGGCGTGTTTTCTCCCCGACACCTCCGTGTAGTTGATGTCGTATGCCAGGCACGAAGTCAAAATGTCTTAATTTACTTCGCTGCTCTGTAATCACGTCGTTCGCTGGCAGTCCGATGATATATGGTGTGCACCAAGTCCAGACTCCTCGAGGTGTGTTTGTAGTGCTCGCAAATTGCCAACGGCAGGTGCGCTTCTGAGGTTAATAGACGCTTTGATCAGCTTATTACCCACTGAAAAAAAAACATTAATAAAAATAGTAAACACTACAGCGAGCGGCTGAGTCAAATTAGCGCGAGTGTGAACAGCACTGACTACAGGGTGTCGCGCTTCAAACCAAACGAAATTTATTTAATTCATATAGCTAATACTTCATTACTTAGACTTTTAATAGGCAGACTAACGACGTTGCATCAACTGCACAGTTATTTAGAGAGAACGGAGTTTTGTGATGATTAAATTATTTTTAACGACATGAGTATGAGAAATGGCCATGGAATTACCACATATTTTACGAGCAAATGCTGGGTAACTTTCGGTGCTGGACCCCGGACTCATTTCACCGGCATTATCACCTTCATTTCATTCAGACGCTAAATAACCTAGATGTTGATACAGCGTCGTAAAATAACCCAATAAAATAAAAAAAAAATAAAAATTACCACATAATTGCCTTGCGGTTAGGAAAAGGAGCAGTTTCGGTGGGGGTCTGAGCATAGCCCGTTCGCTATTCTATTAGTTAGGCGCAATGCTGCAGAACTTCGGATAAGTTCAGACAAAAATAATTAAATATCATAAAAGTTATATGACATTTAATAGTACATTATGCAACGAGCCTATAATGGTAGTAATTAAGACGCGAGTATGTTTATGAAACTCGCTTGCGCTCGTTTCATAATTTTCATATGAGCGTCTTAATTACCATTATAGGCAAGTTTCATACGACTTTTTATGCTCGACCATATTTCTAACTTGAAATTATTCATAAGTATTCATGTTATTCTATCTGACTGAGGAGCGGAACTGACCTTGTGTAATACCTTGTAAATTGTGAGATGTGCGCAGATGCGAGAGTATTGATTTTTTCCGAGAAACAAATGTCGATATTGACCTTGATATAATCTAGAGAGTAAAATAAACATTAATCTTGATATAACCTTCAAATTGAATTAGACATTGAAAAATGAGATGACAAATTGAATTTATTTGAATATTATTTACAATTAACGCTAATTATTATAGTAACAGAACTAGTTGTCTTTCGATTGCATATCCGAGAATGATCGATACTTGCGCTTTCATATTCCTACAATGGTATTTTCTGATTGGTGGAACACCTGAACTTTAATTAATAGGTGTACTTTAATGAGGTCCATTAAAGGCCTGCTACTAGGTGTATAATAACTACATTTCGGCATGGTCGAGCATAAAAGAACATATAAAATCAGCCCTATTTAAAGTATGAAATAGTTATGAATTTTCAAGATTAAAGCCCCTCCGGCTTTAATAAGCGGACTGCAGATGACAGGTGGAGTGTAGCTCCCTTGGATAGATGGCGCCTTGGTGAGTCGTGGGATAGATAGCGACATGTTCTTCTGGTTGAGGCTGCATTAGATTCAGGCACATGAAATGCGAACAGATGCCATCGATCTGAGGAGGCTGCAGAATAACATCACAGGCAGGCGGTGGATCAGGTCTCCAGTCAGAACTGGATGCTGTGGCTGAATCGATACTCTGGCACCAAGCAGTGAATCATGCGCTTGAAAGAAGCGATCCTAAGGACTTCAACAATCATTCCAGCATAGGCCTAAGGAAGTTTACAATAAGCCTAAGGCTGCGGTGCTTGCCTGCGGGCCCTCCCCCGAAAGGGAGAAAAAAAACACAGTCCCATCGAAAGGAAGAATTCTGTATATCACTCCAGCTCTTCTTCTTGTTCTTATTCTTCTTCTTCTTCTTCTTCTCCTCCTTCTTCTCCTCCTGTTCCCCTTCATCGCCATTTTGAGTGGTTTGAGAACTACAGCCGCTTCTGTCTCTTTTCCGTCAATAAAAAAAGATGCCGCATTTGACATAATATTAATTTAGTCATATTTAAATGTTTTATTTATTATCTTTCCTGTTCTTAATTTCAATTTTTTTTCGTTTCCTATGTCTCTCGTTTGTGATCTTTCCTATTCTATTCTCTCATTTCAATTTTGTTTTCATCTTGTGTGTTAGTTATGCTTTGTCCAATGAGGCAATCCCGTTATAGGGAAAGCTGAAAGTCTGTCTTTCTGAATAACCTGCTGCAGTTAAAATGTTTAATCGTATCTTTTATCTTGCACGTGTTCCTGCCGCGAAGGCTTTCACAGTGTAAAACTCCTTCTGTTCGACTGCCCCAATTTTAAATCAACAGATATGAACTAAAACACATCTTGTGGAGTACAGCACTCTGCTATGTACGAGTAAAGTGTTCCAGAAATCCTACTGATACAGAGAATTTACAAATGTGTTGAACTGTAATCTTAGAAGACTGCAGAAAATCAATAGGGACCGGATTTTTATGTAATTACATATTATATTACTTTCAACCTAACCGTAGTAATTACCATTAATATATGAACATTTGATACTACATATTTTACATATTTACCCCACATTACATATTATGGCTTGGTATTACATAAATCTACATATTTTGGGGTTTTATTCATTTTTACTTGTTTAAAAGAAAAAATAAAACTTATGCTGGGGAAGTTTACAATTTGAAATACACAGCTTTAAAAAGCCTTTTTACCTACCCGAGGAAGGATATATTTCGGGACGAAACATAACATCTTAGTTCCAGGAAGTAAAAGAGGCACTCATCCCATACCGCCCACTGAGTGAACAAAAGGCAACCTTCCACTGTAAATATGAGTGAACAAAAGGCAACCTTTCTCATACAACTACTTTGTATTGTAAAAATCAAGACCGAGTAAATGACGCTATAGATAAATTGAACGAAGACATTGACTCGATTGTGACATGGACAAAGAAACTCCGTCTTAAAATCAATCCTGGAAAGACACAAGCAATTATATTAGGACATAAATGGCAAACCGACGCTGTAAAACACCTCGACATTTCCCCTGTTAAAGTAAGTACAGTGCATATCCCTTTCAGTTCTTCAGTAAAAAATCTTGGCATTCACATGGATAATAATGTCAACTGGGACATGCAAATCACAGAAACCTGCAGAAAAGTATATTCTATTATCCATGTGCTAAAAAGGATAAATGTTCATCTTCCCTCTTGCTTAAAAAAGTCCCTTGTGCAGACATTTGCATTTCCCTATTTCGACTATGCGGACATTTTACTGACTGACCTCTCCAGCGACAACAAAATGAAACTTCAACGTGCTCATGATTTGTGTGTACGTTTTGTAAGCAATGTTCGTAAATATGATCATATTACCCCATCCCTGGAAGCAATAGGTTGGCTCAAACTAGATAAGAAATTAAATTTACATTCACTTCCCTTTTCTCTTCGAAATCTTGAACTCTTCTATTCCTTCGTACCTGTCGTCTCGCTTCACTTACCTTTCTTCCCACCATAATCTGAACACACGCTCTCGTCATGAAACAATACTAACAATACCATCCCATCGCACCTCCTCATACTCATCTTCTTTCACAATAGCCCTGCCAAGACTCTGGAATTCGCTACCTGCTAGCATCAGGGATTGTCGAAATAAAATTGAATTCAAACGAAAACTTACTAGGCACTTGGTCAGTAATTGATTACTTGTAAATAGTTTCTTTAATCTATCACAAAATATTTCAATATTCAGTAATTTCATCACTATACAATTTTGTTATTCTAGATTTAATTTGTAATTCAGTAAATATAAAATATTCTTTGTTTCTCTATGATAAATTATCTAGCTTTAATTATTCAGGTAATCTTTTTGTACTTTGATTTTATTGTAATTGTAAATTTAATACTAATTGTAATATTATTTGTAATTGTAATTGTAAATTTAATACTAACTTAATTGTAATTTTATTGTTGATATTGTAGTTGGAACCTCCTGGTAGAGGGACAGAGAAGGCCTGACGGCCTTATCTCTACCAGGTTAAATAAATAAATACTAAATACTAAGAAGGGAATAATCTCATACGCATAAGCGTAGTAGTAGGGTCTAAAGACCTTACAAAGTCACAAGAAACAATAAACATCACGGTAAAATGGTGCAGCAGAAACAAATTTGATATAAATGTGACCAAGACAGAAATGATGATACTCAGAAACGGCGGAAGAGCACCAGAAACAGTAGAAATCGTCATGAAGAACAGAAAATTAAAAATTGTACCAGACTACAAATATCTAGGCTTAACAATACAAACCAGCGCAGATATTGATATTAAATATTTTCATGATTTTACATATTTTGGTACATATTCAGCTTATTTGTCTTACATAAATATGTACATATTTTACACCTTGATAGGTTATTACATAAAAATTTGGTCCCTAGTAATCACTAATCAATATTTATTATTTATTCTGACAAAGTTAAGGTTGTAAGCCCTTCTCTTCCACACTAACAGAAGTAATAGATAAGACGTATGTATATAGGCCTAAATAATAATGGTAAAAGATAAAGGTATCCCCGTAACATGCCATGAAAGCATTTGGGGGGCATGGAGGTAGAGCCCCATGCTTTCCATGACCTCGGCACTAGAATGAGGTGGTGTGGTCGGCACCACGCTCTGGCCGCCTTTTACCCCCGGGAAAGACCCAGTACTCAATTTTATAGGAGGCTGAGTGAACCTCGGGGCCGTTCTGAAAGTTTGGCAACGAGAAAAAATCCTGTCACCACCTGGATTCGAACCCCGGACCTTCCAGTCCGTAGCCAGCTGCTCTACCAACCTAAATAATAATAGTAATAATAATATTAAATTTTCGTTTGATATTGCCTAAAAGGCTTCATTATATCTACAAATCAGCGAAAATAACACTGAGACACTTGATCACATAATAAGATAACTAAATTACGTTGTAACATAGCATGCGGTCATTACCGGCAATAACTTGGTTATAGGCAGTTCTGATGCCTTCGCAGCTGTAATTTCTCCGCCAGACGTCCACCGTCTGTGTCAGTAATTAGAATATCAGCTTGCAGTGCTTAAGCTAGCGCCCTGTAATTACTGGTGGAGAAGTCCGCCCTCCAAGAGAAGACAGTGAAATCTTTCCTCCCTTCAGGGATGTCTGAGCCTTGACAACTCTTCGGCTCGGACGGACACTCCCGAAGGACCGCAGACTCTGAGTTCCGTGTAATCTCATTTCACACCTACAGTCCTTCCCTCACTACTGTCCGTCGCGCGGTATTATTTGCGAGTGAGACGTCTTAATGCAGACACTGGCCAAGCACAAAAACTCGATTTCGTGAAGATGACACATAGGCTGCTGTGGCAACCAGCACCTCTTCGTCATGGGACCAATTATATTCTTCTCTGTAGTTAGATTTCTTCGACTATTATTTGAAATATACGCATAAATTATGTAATTCAAGTAATGAAATATTCATTTTCTGCATTACAGGTAAGTAAATATAAGAACGTACAATTTCGTAATTAAATTGTTTCAGTATATATTATTATTATTATCATTACCAATTTTGTACAACTTTACATTAAACAGCTATTCATATATTGTAGCGGCTTCCACTGTTACAACTGGGAATACAAAAACAAGGAACGAATGAACGAAACAAATTACGAACGAAGCAAACAACCACCGAACAAAAGGAACGAATAATGAATGAACGAAACAACATGACTACGAACGAACGAAACAAACAACGAACAAGGAACGGAAAAAGCGAACTATTAACAAATGAGACAAACAACAAAATAAACAAAAAAGGAATTAAAAAGGAAACAACGAACAAATAAACCAACGAACGAAAGAAACAAACAATGAACGAATGCAACAAACAACGAACGAATGAAACAATGAACGAAAGCAACAAACAACGAACGAATGAAACAATGAACGAAAGCAACAAACAAAAGAATGATACAAACAATGAATGAATAAACAAACAATTAACGAATGAAACAAACAACGAACGAAAAAAGCAACAAAGGAAAGAAACAAACAACGAACCAACGAAACAAACAACGAACGAACGAATCAAACAACGAACGAAACAAGCAACAAAGGAAAGAAACAAATAACGAACGAACGAAACAAACAACGAACGAACGAAACAATCAACGAACGAACGAAACAAACAACGAACGAACGAAACAAACAACGAACGAACGAAACAAACAACGAACGAACGAAACAAACAACGAACGAACGAAACAAACAACGAACGAACGAAACAAACAACGAACTAACGAAACAAACAACGAACGAACGAAACAAGCAACAAAGGAAAGAAACAAATAACGAACGAAACAAGCAACAAAGGAAAGAAACAAAGAACGAACGAACGAAACAAACAACGAACGAACGAAACAATCAACGAACGAACGAACGAAACAAACAACGAACGAACGAAACAAACAACGAAGGAACGAAACAAACAACGAACGAACGAAACAAACAACGAACGAACGAAACAATCAACGAACGAACGAAACAAACAACGAACGAACGAAACAAACAACGAACGAACGAAACAAACAACGAACTAACGAAACAAACAACGAACTAACGAAACAAACAACGAACTAACGAAACAAACAACGAACGAACGAAACAAACAACGAACGAACGAAACAAACAACGAACGAACGAAACAAACAACGAACGAACGAAACAAACAACGAACTAACGAAACAAACAACGAACTAACGAAACAAACAACGAACTAACGAAACAAACAACGAATTAACGAAACAAACAACGAACTAACGAAACAAACAACGAACGAACGAAACAAACAACGAACGAACGAAATAATCAACGAACGAACGAAACAAACAACGAACGAACGAAACAAACAACGAACGAACGAAACAAACAACGAACTAACGAAACAAACAACGAACGAACGAAACAAACAACGAACGAACGAAACAAACAACGAACTAACGAAACAAACAACGAACGAACGAAACAATCAACGAACGAACGAAACAAACAACGAACGAACGAAACAAACAACGAACGAACGAAACAAACAACGAACGAACGAAACAAACAACGAACAAACGAAACAAACAACGAACGAACGAAACAAACAACGAACGAACGAAACAAACAACGAACGAACGAAACAAACAACGAACGAATAAAACAAACAACGAAAGAACGAAATAAAAAGGAATGAAAAAAGAAACAATGAACGAACAAACCAACGAGCGAAACAAACAATGAACGAACGAAGCAATTAATGAACGAACGAAACAAACTATGAACGAACGAACGAAACAGCGAATAAATTAAACAAAGAATGAATGCTCATCAACAAACGTGTAGACAAAGCGATAAGGTACGATGCAGTAAAGTGCATTAATACAAATTTATTTTAATTATTTCAGTAAAGTCAGATGTTTCATTACCGTAACCGGTAATATAATGCATGTTTCCTATACAGTATAACTAACAGCTTAAACCTATATATCCAATAAAAATATAAATAATGTGTTCGGCTTACGGGGAAAAATATTTCTGCAGATTTAGTTCACAAAACACGGATCACACGAACAGCAAGGCTATTGCCGCAGCAGCCCTAGTCACAGTCTGGGTAGGCCTTACCCAGGGTAAATAAATCCCTTGAATGCAGTGATTGGCAGGAATCGCATCCGCTCCGCGAACTATAGCCCAGAACACAATGCAAGTCCCTTTATCAACAGAGCCACTGAAGTCGGCTACTAACCCCCTGGCATGTAAATTATATGTGACTGGAAGCCACAGCAAATCCAATAACGTCCTCAAAAAACGCGGTCGAGTATAAGGTAAGGGAAGGAAAAAGTCTATATTAAGTTTGCGAAAGAGGAGGCTGGACTAGCTAGAACGCTGTCAGTGGCGGCATGACATCTCTGCTTCATATATTTTCTCTCCTCGGATTCTTTTATGAAGTACGCATCTTGCCTGTCAAATATATATATTTTTATATCGCTTCTGGCTTTGAAAGGAAAAGGGCAATTCGTATTTATTAAACTTCTCAGCGTGTCAATAGGCCTATGCGTCCCTTCATAGCAAGACTGTCTCAATATTGACAGGTATCAAGCTGTGGGTTCGATTACAGATTGCATGGGAAGTGTACAATATCACGAAGGAACACAATTCTGTCAAATATCTGGCATTTGTTACTACCGCAGAATATTGCGCACTTTTGTGTGATTCATGAGGAGCAACATAAATTATAAGAACACATAAATTTTGATATATTTAAGAATAAAATTAATAAAATTCATTAATATTCATGTCCTTTTTCGTCTTATTTTTATTGTCAATATATAGGTATTTAGTCACCCAAGCTTATATTATGTTAGTTTTTTTTTATTTCATTCTCTGGTTTTTATCTTAGATAATTTCTGTTTTGTAATTTATTATTCAATTACATTTTGTAAGTTTATTATTTATTCTACATAGGACAGACAGGCAGATCCTTTCAAACACGTATCAAAGAACACATCACAGTCATAACAAAATTACAAAACACCTCCACATATGCAGAACACATCACAAATGCTAACCACACCCACAGAGACATCAACACAGACATGGAAATACTGCACATCCGACCAAAAAGCCAGAAACTAAACACACTAGAACAATATGAAATATACAGACACACGAAAACACACTCCAACGAAATTCTCAACACACAACTCAACTTCAAAACACACACACTCTTTGACTCTACACTATACCACAGGAACACACCCTCACAGGAAACAGAACAAGTGGCGCCAAGACCAACAACGACCAGTTCTGAAGATGACCCATAAATAGGTTGAAACATGTAAATGAGGTACGTTGAAATTTAACACAGGAAAGTCTTACCATACATATTCCGAAGTGATTCAGTGTTAAAAGTTGTGTAATCAAGATGTACAATTTTATTGAATTTTTGTTATAGGCCTAATGTATTGTATTATATTTTGGTATCCTCTGATTGAGGTTCTGGCTGATAAGTTAGATAGGCCTACATTATACATCTCATTCGATGCTATGTATCAGAGAAAGAACAATTGTTGCATACACCTTAAGACTGATTAGTGAACTATGTTACTAGTCAGCGATTTATGTAATGGAAGTGGAAATGAACTCGTCAACCTACCCATTATCTCCTGACTTAGTTGATCCATGAGTGATGTCTTATTGGTGCCAGTTATTAAGTCCCAACCAGTGTTCGGACTGCTGACTAAACAAACATACATGTTTTCTAGTCTTCTTCTTCTACAACTTCGTCGAAGTTTTGACCTTCTCAATTAATTTACACCATTCTTTTCTGTTATGAACAAGGTTTGGCCAGTTCTTTATATTCAGTGTTTTTAAACCGTTGGTTATGTTTTCCTTCCATCTACTTTTTGGTCTTCCTTTTGCTCTTTTACTGATGGGGTTCCATTTATATATTTTCTTAACTGTTTTACCTTCGTCCATACGATTGATATGGTCAAACCATGTCATCCTTTGCGCTTTGATATAATTTACTATGTGTTGGTTTGTATTAAAATGTATAACTCTTTATTATTTCTAATTCCCTACTCATCGTTTGCATCTTTTATTGGGCCAAATATCCATCTTAGTATTTTTCTTTCAAAAACCAGGAGCTTTTGCTTAGAGAATTCAGTTAGGGTCCAGGTTTCACTTGCATATGTTACAATTGGTCTTATTACTGTTGATTTTGCTTGTTTGGATGCGTATTTGCTTTTGAATACGTTGAGATTTGCAAAGTATGCTTTATTTTCCAGAACAATTCTATTGTTTATCATGTTTTCTAGTACAATATTGTTATTGTTACTTATAGGAACCGCCCGAACACGAGCTTGCTACGCTACGTCAATAATATGTACTTATTATGTATTCTATGTAGCAATAAATACTAAATATTAAATGCCCCACTACACGTAGGTATTCATTTTTTTTGTGAGTCATCTTTGTTTTCTAGTTATATGTACAGTATATGCTACTTTGTTTAGAAACATATTATCTAGAGTTCCAGAAAGAGAGAATATCAAACAAAACTTTTTTTGCATATTCGTATAGCAACTATTTTGTGGCGATTAATGTCTTAGGACCAGATTAGTGGTTTTGGTGAACTGTATGCTAATGACAGCTGGTTTGTGGTCTCCTGTCCCGATTTCAGACGTAGCTAATGGCTCCGGGTCGATGGAAATAGGTTAACGATTGGCCGTACATCACAGAATCGCCTAATAATGGTGGTTAACCTCACGCAAAGAGGAAACGTCAGACCAGGGCCTTCATTACTCATTACATGGGGCCGTTATATATGCCTCACGTCGGTAAGCTATAAGGTGGCGAAGGCTACGAATTACAACGGCCATGTAAGTCTACAAGAATCAACTTCATTTTATTCAAAAAATTGTCCATCATACATAAAATATCAGTCAAAAGAATGCGGAAATACTTTGAAGTCGCGAAGCTTGGGTTCACATTGCAATACTAACTGAAGGAGTTCGACGGGTATATACAGGGTGTTCAAGAAGTGTCACATATTTTTTACAGGAGATAGCATAGGTCGGAACTAGAAGAAAGTTCCCATAAAAATCTGTCCGGATACAAATATCTATTGACTTATGGGTCATGCTGTAATGTGGCCTATGATCATCATTCGTTTAAAAAAACACAACACAATTATGCATCTTTTGAGAGTGGATAGCATCCCTCAACAGAAGTAAACAGAGAATGTAGCAGTAAACAAAAGTTCAGAATACTACGGAGTCTATCATTTTACTTGTGTTAGAAAGTGCGTACAGTATTCAGCGGCGTGGGCTGTCTTTCTGTTTATGCACGACGGGGTACCACCCAATTTTCTACGCCTCGTGAGACAATACTTAACCCGGAGGTTTAATGGACGATGGATTGGTCGAGGAGGTCCAACAGCATGGCCTCCCCGATCACCTCACCTAAATCTTTTGGAAAGACATTGTTGTATGCCACACTCATCGACAACGTACAAACGTTACAGGAGCGTGTATCAATTGCATGTGAGCAAATCCGACAATAGCAGGTGTGGTCGCAAGAGATCGTGAGAAGGGCTGGAGCATGTGTAACAATGCGTGGTAACCACATAGAGCACCTTCTGTAGTGTCTACGTAACAGACAGGTGGGTATCGTAGGCCACAATACAGCATGGCCCATATCTCAACAGATATTTGTTTCCGGACACATGTTTATAGGAACTTTTTTTCTAGTTTCGACCAATACTACAAATCACCTGTAAAAATATGCAACTTTTTAAACACCCTGTATATTTTTTTTTCTTAGGGGTAACGCGCAGATATAGTGAATCAATATTCGTACGTTGAATTCGAAGCCATAACTCTTCTTTATACCACAACCAAATCACTATGTTGCACTTCGAGCAAAGAAAACTTTTATGTGATCTTGCTTTTGTTCCTTCCGGAGTCAGTACGCGATATTCCGCATATCGTGACCCATCTTTGTGACGTATAATATGGCATATTTATTTTAAAAATATGAGAAAGTGCATAACCAAATAACTTCAGTAAGCAAACAATTCAGTATTCGCATTTAGCTAAGGTCGAATTATCTTTTCTAAAAAGGTATACACGGTTCGCACCGTAAAGGAAAGTTTAAGTACAAAAACTAGTTGTCAATACGAACTATAGGGACCAAATTGCATGTGTCACTAGTCGAATGAATTTAGCTTGAGACAAACATGTGTTTCCTTCACCTCATGTCGCCAAGAAATTTTATAACTCTTGACTTGTCCCATATTTTAAAGCTTCATTGCTGATGTAAGACCTATGGAATACAACAAATGAAACTAAAACATCGCATATAGAACAAACAACACTCTGCAAAAACATCTCAACACACAAACAACACAAACAAACAAATACAACCACACAGGCGTATACAAACTCAAATGTAGCACCTGCAACAACTTCTACATAGGACAGACAGGCAGATCATTTCAAACACGTTACAAAGAAAATATCACACCCATAACAAAATTACAAAATACCTCCACATATGCAGAACACATCACAAATGCCAACCACACCTACAGAGACATCAACACAGACATGGAAATGCTGCACATCCAACCAAAAAGCCAGAAACTCAACACACTAGAACAATATGAAATATACAGACACACGAAAACACACCCCAACGATATTCTCAACACACAACTCAATTTCAAAACACATACACTCTTTGACTCTACACTTCGAACACACCCACACAGGAAACAAGAGGCGCCAAGACCAACAACGACCAGTTCCGAAGATGACCGAAAATAGGTCGAAATATGTTAACAAGGTACGTTAATAATATTTAACACAAGAAAGTTCTTACCATACATATTCCGAAGTGATACAGTGTTAAAAGTTGTGTAATCAAGATGTATAAAATGAAATTAAATGAAAAAAAAAATGTTTTTGTCCCTAAGAACTAAGCAAGATGAATGCACTGTTCGGACGAGAGCCATCACAAAACAAGAACAATTCTCTTTCAGACAGAAAACAATATAAACATTACCATTACATGATGCACACTGACAGACTCTGTGAACCAGCGGGTAAGCAAGTTTAACCTCTGCCACTTCACCTGCTAACAATGTAGAAACGTATATCTTTCATGTTCGTGTATTTCACCTTGACGTGGTGCAAGAGCTTAGTACCCCAATAACTCGGATGATCTTACTGGAGAAGTCTAGTTCATCTAGCTTGTCAGGGGATAAGATAAGAGGGACAGCCAAGAGAAACCCAAAACGTGGGGAGCGATTCGTCAGCCGCACTTCTAAGGGATGGCAACCCGAAGAAATTACCAAGCAGGCCAGGATCCTGGCTTTCCCGGCGTAGGTCCCGAAAATCAACCTAGATGGATAATTATTACCGATATTCCCCAAAGACAAAGATCAACAGATGACAACAAAGTATAAACTTAAAGGAATTGGATGAAATTCTTAAAATTGGAGCCTGGAGTGTTAGAAGTCTATAATATAAGCAAGCAACAGTAGATTAGGAACTTATCAAGTGCAAAATAAATGTCGATACTCTTTCAGAAACGAGGAATAAGCGTAAACTAAAAGGTACAAAGAAGTGGAACAATTATCTCCTATTCTATAGTGGAGTTGCTCACGAAATGCGAGCGTCAGCAGGAATGGCTGTAGTTGTAGCAAAGAAGTGGAAAAAGAAGTAGCTGAAAATGGGTCAACGAGACGAGTAGATATTTTAGCGTACAATGCTGACACTAAACAGGGCATCATTGTGGACCCCACGATACGTTTTGAAGTAGAATGTCATCAGTCAGCCGAGGTTCACCTTGAGAAGAAGTCGATCTATGAGCCTACAGTCAACTATTTCAAGCTGAAATATGCCTTAATTCACGTTGAGGTATTCGGCTTGCCCATAGGTGCTCGAGGGATTATACCAGCTTTTTTCGAAGAATTTCGACGGCAGTTTGCTCTGCCATCATCTCTGAGGGAAGATATTGTGATAATTGTGTTAAAAAAATCCTGCCAAATCCTAATTAATCACATGGTGCCACATTAATAGCAATTGTAATTTTTCACGCCTTTCCTTTGTTTCTCTTCTTTAAAATTTAATATCTATGTTTACATATGTATAATATTTTTTTTAGGATATACTGTACTGAGTCCGTAAGGGCTACCCTCAATGGGGGGGCAATTCAATATTATTATTTATTATTACCCTACATACCTAAATATTCATAATGGGACGCATAATCAATTTGAGACATAAAGTAGGAACACTCGACGTCAAAATGGTAAGGAGAGTAGATTAAGAGTTTTAATTCTAATTCTAAACATCCGTGCATTTTCATTGTTAAACAAGCGAATGTCACAAGCCGCCTCTGTGAGCGGTAACCCGAACTCTCCATGTAGAAGCCATTCATTAGGGCTTGGCGAACAGATGAGCCCACGTTTCTCTGTGCTTCCTGTAGGCATATCAGGTGTACGTCTTTAAAACGGAGAAATTGGAAACCAGAGAATTATTATCTTGCTTACTCTATTCAACTCATCATTATATCAGAATGCTGGATATTTCCTCTGCATTAACAATTCCTAATAAAGTCATCCTAACAATACATGACGTGCACGACACTGTTGAGATTTTACACCACGTTACAGGAGGAGTAGGAAAACCCAACGTATCAGCTCCAACATCCAGGCAGAGAGGCAGGACTACAATTCAACAACAAATTCAACCGACTAATTTCCACATTTCCCCCAGCTAAAGGTACTGATTTCGTGACCAAAATTGAAGAAAATCGATTCATGTTTAGGAAAATATTTATGCCACACTGAATCTAATAGTCAATGCATCTTATAAACGTAAATTCATGTCGACTAGCAACATAGTTGACACATTTAATCAAGACTAGTCAGAAAATTTGTGCTCTCTAAAATAATTGTTAATTCGTAATAATAATAATAATAATAATAATAATAATAATAATAATAGTTTTATTATCCCTGGCAGAGTTAAGGTCATCAGGCCTTCTCTTCCACTCAACCAGGATCAAATCACATACAGAAAAATACATACCGGTATACAAATATTAACTTAAAAATAATAATAAATATAACTAAGTAAAAAAGAGAGATTGAATACATATACACAATCAGTATTAACTTTAAAATAACAATAATATATATATATATATATATATATATATATATATATATATATATATATATATATATATAATAAAAAAGAGACTGAATACATAATCACAAACAGGAAAATACATTCTAGTATACAAGTATTAAATTTAAAAAAAGAATTAATACATATGAATATAATCTCACAACTAAAGGAATAGTACAATTAGTATGATCAGCACAGCACGGGTTACATTGAGACAATGATAATTACCTAGATATTAGTGTTAATGGAAAAATAAAGTGATGACTGTGTAAAATAATAATAATAATAATAATAATAATAATAATAATAATAATAATAATAATAATAAAATTATACCTAAAAATTAATTCTGTGCATTTAAAATATCTCTAAACAACCTAATTTTAAACAACTGAGGACTAAGACTACCCCTGATTTCCGGCGGAGGCGAATTCCATGAGCGGGCCATGGCTATTGAGAAAGAACTTGAGTACAGAGATGTCTGATGACGTGGTATTGATAGCAACAGATTGTGCTGTGAACGTGTATTACGATTATGATGTGAAGCTACGAGAGTAAACCGAGAGGCACTGTGTACTGTGATGTCGTGTTCCAGTGATAAGCCATGTAGGCTATACCATTCATCAAGTATGCTCTTATGTTTTCATTCATTAGTCAGCCATCGCTTGTTATACAGCTATCCTGCAGATTGAAAGGGACTATAGGGAACCTATATTAGGCCCACGTTTTGTGATTAAATGCTCGGTTAATTAGAAAATTAAGTTCGAAGTTTCAGCAGGCCGGCAACATCGTCGATAACACATTCTACTCGTGATACGGGTGTAAGAGATCAACGAACTTGGTGTGTCTAGGTAGGTGAGCTGCTCTCTGCCAAGACGTTGCCACTTGCTCGCATTGTGCGATGGCTTGAATTTAGAGGTTTTCAAAATTAAATTTACACGAAAACCGTGCACGCTATTGAAACACGCCGAGAGATAAATTATTTTTTATCAGATTTCCTATCGATATGGACAAAAATCATGATTCTACTCGAAATAGTTACGAAATAAGACATTGTTAAAGGTTTAGGATAATACATTTTTTTAACTATGAACTTTCCACCAATATGATATTGCTTTTTGTTACATACAACAAGAGCTATTCGCTCTAGAAATCTGCAAGGCTATTTCACTTCCACCCTGTATATTAGAGATGATAAGGTTACAACGCATTCAAGTTTTTCTTGATGAATACAGGTTATGTCCATATAACATATTGTTTTCTTCTACGTGTGAGGAATATTTCCTGAAAGTTTGGCTGTACCTTTTTGTTACACCCTGTATATCTAAGAATGTGAAAAAGCCTGTTCACAAGTAAAAGCCGTCAACGAGTTGAAGAACAACATGATACCATGTCTTTTGCCTCAAATGATGATTGGGAAGCCAGCTACAGACCCGGGCTGGATTCCATATTGACTAAGTAGGCGCTACATTTCTGTTGCCCAGGTGTCTTGCGTCATACGGCACCAGGGAATGTCTGAAGCTCCTCACAAGAGCATAACAACAGAATCCTTGAAGTAGATTAGGCTACATATTTATAACTCTAGAAAATTATACTGAAAAATGTGTGTGCAATCAACTAAATATTGACTCGCAACTCTCAAACTCGAGCATGAAAGAAAACATCAACAGTAGGTTTCTTTTCTCAATCGTACTATCAGGGACTGGAATGCTTTACCTGCAGACTTACTAAAGGCTTTACCAACAACCAAAAATGTATTTAAAAAGAGGCTTAAGGACTTTACTAATAGACGGTAATTATACACAGTATTTATAGGATGTAATTGATATTTTGTTATTGGAGTGTTGTATCAGTGAAGAATTATGTTGTGTCAGTGAAGTGTGTTGTGTCAGTGAAGTGTGTTGTGTAAGTAAAACGTGTTCCTGTCAGTGAAGGTTTATAGTTTATAGTGGCAGTGCAAAGTATTTGAACAGTGAAATGCTTTGAAGTGTTAATGAAATCAGGATAGAATCAGTGAAATGTGTCGTAGTTCCAGTGCAGTGAGTGAGTTGACAGCGAAATGAGTGTAATGTTGAAAGGTACTTGTGCAGATATGTACATATCATACTCGTGGGTTTTAGTTCGAACTTAGGTTTAAGATACAAGTTAGATTTATTTTAAATGTTATTTTAAGTGATCGTGCTTCATTTAATTTGGGATATTCCCTGTTGTTATTATTATTGTTCTTAGTATTAATTATCAGTATTATTAATTGCATTTTTAATTAATAAGTTTATTATTGTCATTATTGAGTGTAAATTAGTTACCACTGCCACCGGGTATATACCCATTGCAGTGTGAATAAAAAAAAACACACACACGCACGTACGCACACACACACACACGCACGCACAATCACACACACACACCATGATCCAGGGGAGTACCACACCCGCCTTCGGTTGAAGCCATTCGGTACCGACATTTTCTTAAATATATTGCTCACCGCTGTGTCTCTGGAATTGAATATCAAGGAATATCTGTCATTCGCAATGAGAAGGAAGAAGTTACGTTAAATTAATTCTTCGCGAGTGTTACTCCGAAGTTTAACAATATCTGCAAGCGCTAACTCCACGTGACCCGAGTGCAGCGTACTTCTCATTTCCAGATCTCGAATTCCCCTTCCTCCCCTCCGGAGCAGAAGCCCCTCACTATCCGGTCTAAACTTAGAACTTGTCTTATCAGGGCATAACGACTTGGCGAACACCCTAATGACGCCCCTTATTTATTAGGATGCAGAAAACACATGGTCTGCAGGAGGGCGATCAGCACAGAGCGAAATAGCTGTTTTCACTTCGGCAATGACCTCACTACCACTGTACATCCCAAATGGAAGTAGAAGGGTTACAAAGACGGTTGTACGCAGCATTTGAATTAATAGACCCTGATATTTTGCGTAGATAAAACGAGATTCAAAGCATCAAAAAATTCCTAAATGTTCACGCATTTCTCGTTTATTTCCGCAGTGTATGTGTATGTATTTATTCACACTGCAAATGGGTAAGTACTCGGTGGCAGTGGTAACTAGTTACACTCAATAATTACAATAATAATAAAATACAGTCATAATATTAATAATATAATAATAATAGCAATTATAATAATATTAACAAGGAGCATCCTAAATTAAATGAATCACTTAATACAACATAATTAATTAAAGTAAATCTAATTTATATCTTAACCCTAAGTTAGAACTTAAAACCACGAGTATATATATAATATTGGAGAAAATATATGAGTTATCTACTTCCTAATTTATTCAATATTAACCTTAACAATCATTATAATCGTTAGATCTCATCAAATTTCATTTATCAATCAAACATTTTTAATAGGAAATGAAATATCTACAGTAAAATTCCTAATATTTAACACTTTATTATAGATGTTAATGAGATTTATGAAATCTTTAAGTATTATTTATAAAAGTTTTCTTTATTTCTACAGTGAAAATGTAGTGTTTTAATATTATTAAACTATATAAATTAGAAACGTAAACGAAGTTTAACCGCTAAAGTAATAAGTTAGCAGCTTTTACTTGTTCTACACATTTCCTTAACTGGAATATTCAATTCAATTTTACTACTAACAGTAATATACCTCTATTTTGTTTCAGTTAAAAATAAGGATAATATTTATCTAAATATCAGGTCAAAACAGATTGCAATTAATTGCTTCTTATTTAAGATACTTTTTGAATGCAAACTTGCATAAGTACCTTTCAGCACTACACTCATTTCGCTATCAATTCACTCACTGCACTGGAACTAAGACACATTTTTACTGACACTATCCTGATTTCACTAACACTTCAAAAACATTTCTCTGTTCAAATACTATGCACTACCACTGTAAACTATGCAACAAGCAAACCGTTTGTTTTACATTCGGTAATGGAATGTCTTCATACGTGTACATTTCATGTAAAAACTTAATATTTACAAAACACCGCACATCACGAAAGTAAGAATGATACCACAGCTGTTGACAACGGTTAGCATGCCTCACCATGAAACAAGCGGGCTCAGTTTGAAATCCTAGTTGAGACAAATTACCTGGTTAAGGTTTTTTTCCGGAGTTTTTCCTCAAATACTGGGTAATTCAGACGCTACATAACCATAGCAGTTGATAAAGCGTCGTAAAAGAAGCACGTAAAAAAACAATAGTGCCATAGTACAGGGATTGTCAACATTTTTTCTCCGAATATTACTATTTCAGTGTACAGTACTGAAGTCGTAGTTCTCAGAGCAAGTGTTGGGATTTATCAGGTATTAAAGTCGTTTCATAATTAACAGTAATAGGTTTAGGAAATGAAAAACGTGTTTTCAGAGAGAAGAGTGAGCTTGTTGTGATGATACTAGGGTTTTAATGTCAGAACTTGAAACTTTCAATCCTAGATCAAGCTTAATGTTAAGTTTATTTCTATAGGCTAGTCGTTCTCGTTTCTTTTTTACTTGGTTATTTAACGACGCTGCATCAACTAACTGGGTTATTAAGCGTCGGTGGGATTGGTGATAGCGATATGGGTCTTGTGAGTTGAGGCCGAGGATTCGCAATAGATTACCTGACGTTCGTCTTATGGTTAGGAAAACCTCGGTAAAACCCAACCAAGAAATCAGTACAAGCGGGGATCGAATCAACGCCCGAGTGCTGATCCGGATCCGGAGGCAAACACGTTAATTACAGCCTGAGATACGGCGGTGGCTTTTATTATTTCTTCCAAATCATTGAAGATAAAACACCAATTTCACATAAATATATTCTCATAAAAGAAAGAATTGTACTGCTTTTGATAATAATAATAATAATAATAATAATAATAACAATAATAATAATAATAATAATAACAACAACAATTTTATTTGTGCTACTTTTCAATCTAAATATTTGGCAGATTTATTTGGAAGAGCAGGTATCAAGATACTATTTAAAAAGTTCAGCTAACCCATATTGTCATTTAGTGAATACAAATTTTATTTCCCATATAAAAGTGGCCTTTGATCCAAACCTCTCAACTAAGATCTTCTGTTAATTCCGGAACTCGGTTATCAAACACAGGAAGAAATGCTGTATCGCAGAATGTCAGCCACCTCTTCAAGATTCACACTATTTTAATTTTCCTCATCTAACCTTTCAAGATAAGTGAAAACTGACATATCTTTTCCCAATAATATTCTCTTTGGGGTGTGTTCATGATTTTATCGGAAAGGGAGTGTGTTCTGAAATTCAATTGAGTGTTGAGGATGAATTTCAGAACCCACTCCCTTTTCGATACAATCATGAACATACCCCATCATAACAGGGAACCAGAAGATAGACCTGGAACTCACTAGAATTCAGAAAGTGACTGAAATAACGTAAAAACTAATCCATCAGGTAAAATAATACCATAATCTAAATAATAACACAGTGAATACGTTATTTAATCTAAATAACTTCACAATTCATCAGTGATTATATAAGTGTTAAAAGACCATATTCAAGAATTAAGACCCAATTGAAGACATTATTACAAAAACAATCCTTGTCAAAATTGGTATTTTTCAGGAGAACAATAAAAATAAACAGAACAACACATGTCAGCTGTTTCCGTACAACTGGTGTTTATCCTTGTGGCTACTGCACCTGACATGAGTCGTTTTTGGAGTCTATAAACATTTTAAATAGTAGCGAATGTGTCCTTAACTCAATTTAATAAAAAATGACTAGGGCTGTTTTTGTTTATTTTTATTTTATTTTATTGGGTTATTTTACGACGCTGTATCAACACCTAGGTTGAATAATTTCAAGGGAAAAATTATTCCGGGGCCGGGTATCGATCCCGGGACCTCTGGTTGAACGTACCACCGCTCTGCCAACTGAGCTACCCGGGAACTCCACCCGACACCGTCTCAACCTTTCCCTTTGTATCCACACAACTCGCGTGGACTGACGAAACGCCAGAGACCCACATCGAGTGCACACAATCTCTGTGTGACTTAGCTTTACAAGGAGCCTTACCTGAAAGACTAGATTTGCATAATATATACGTCACTGTGTACGTTAACAGAAAACCACAATCTAAGTCACACAGAGATTGTGTGCACTCGATGTGGGTCTCTGGCGTTTCGTCAGCCCACGCGAGTTGTGTGGATACAAAGGGAAAGGTTGAGACGGTGTCGGGTGAAGTTCCCGGGTAGCTCAGTTGGAAAGAGCGCTGGTACGTTCAACCAGAGATCCCGGGATCGATACCCGGCCCCGGAACAATATTTCCCTTGAAATTATTCAAATCTGCTTTACAGGGAGCCTTACCTGAAAGACTAGATTTGCAACATCTAGGTTATTTAGCGTCTGAATGAAATGAAGGTGATAATGCCGATGAAATGAGTCCGGGGTCCAACACCGAAAGTTACCAGGATTTGCTCATATTGGGTTGAGGGAAAACCCCGGAAAAAACCTCAACCAGGTAACTTGCCCCGACCGGGATTCGAACCCGTGCCACCTGGTTTCGCGGCCAGACGCGCTGACCGTTACTCCACAGGTGTGGACGCTGTTTTTGTAATGTCTTGAATTTATATAAAGCATTCATATTATTTCTTGCTAGGAATTCCCATAGTCAAAGTCTCTCCATGCCTACGACCAGAAAATGTCGTGTACGACATTTGGATAGCAAAGAGTTTGCTATAAAAAATGTAATTTGTTGAAGGACCCATCATCAGCGATCGACAGATTCATTGCTAGAAAATCTTGACAGATCCAGTTCACCTTATCAACCTTAGCGTTTGTATAGGTATACCTTGCATGATTGTTTACCATAATTTTGCTGTTCTTTAAATAAGACTTCCGAGAATGAGTTTCAAGAGAGTTGACGGCAGCGGCATTGAGCGTATTCCGAATCTCACCGGTGAGCAATCCGATGGCATCACGGTGTTCCGAATTCCACCGATGACGTCATTGATGCTCCACCGGTGTCGCAGCGGTGCCATCAGCTTGCAGAGGTGGTGGCAGTCTCCATCAGCCGCCATCAGTGAATCTGATTGGTTCTTGTATAGGGCGGGAATTAGCAGACGAATAACATCGTGCACTGTTGTGTCATGGCTGTGTGTTGTGCTGTACCTATTGTTTGTAATGAGCACAACGTAAAAACAATATGTTAATGGCTTATGAGCGAACATGTCAACGGACCAGTTATTACTACCGGTTCAAGAAATAAATTGTTTATGCTATCTTTTCTTTGAACGAGATGTCAGTACGAATATTTCGCAAAATTTTGCTAGCGTAGCACAGACAACAACTTGTACAGTCGCCATGACAGCCATCGATCCTTCCAGCAGTTTTGTTCTTTATTTCGCTGCAACGTGACGTCATTGATGCCACCGGACCGGTGAGATTCGGAATACGCTGATTATCAGGAGATGGGTCAGGTACTTTATAAACCCTGCTTAACTGGCCCACCCAAAATAATTAGTCTGGCTACGCCACTCTTTGCATAGTGCCAAGAATTATATGCACAGTGTGCGCAATCCCAAACTATAAAAAAAAAAAATGCAAAACCAAGCCAATGTGCAGTAATCGCATTTAGGTAGCAAACATGTCAAAATGCGTTATACTTCTTGATCACTCCTCGGACTCGCGTCCAAACACGTACTGTACAGTTGGAGGAAGGTAACTATGGCAACACGACGATTCCCTTCCATTTCACAGCCGTGCACTCCCTCCATCTTTAAATCCCTATACTTTTCCCTTTCACACAAACTCTCAAGTTATTTACCTAAGAATTGCCATGATTATGGGTTAAAATGGGCCATTATTCAAACGCACACGTACGATTTTACTAGAATTAAATCTCTTTACCATTCATACCATTATTTTCCCCCCGAGAAATGTAGTAGGGATCGGGGAATGGGGAGTAAAACTTAGTTCCAAGCATCCCCGATGGCATTTCGCTCGGCGCATCTCGTCACCACAGTCTGGTTAATGCCACTCGTTAAAAATGTGTACCTTCCCTTGTCGTGGAGAGGAGCTCAGGTTTGCCAACATAAAAACATGGTCGTGAATTTAAACAGATTATTACTTGCCAGTCCTTACGAGGTCTGTTAATTGTTTCAAGAGAGAGAACTAAAGCAAACGAAAGTGAGGGGAGGAAATCCTAGAGTCTACATTTCTGTCAACTACCATCGTTATGTAATATTTATTTCTAATTTGCGAAAAGGAAGAAGTTTACAATGTAAATACTTACAGACGTTAATTATTTCTTGCTGTTGAAGCAATCACACGAAAATTAAACTTAGTTGAAGCAATCATCATCTTTTAACTTAATGGGCGTAACTATTTTGAGCCAATACAAAATACAGAAAAATTGTCACATCACGGTCGTTCAGTAAAGGTAAGCGTTCACTACATCGTATCGCCCTCGTACGAATCGAACGCAACGGATGTTTTAAGTGCAGTGCGTTCACTATAACGGCTCCACCTCATCGCCTCATCGGATTCCCCTATCAGCTGTTTAAAACATGACGTCGTACGATATTGACATTGCTGAAAGCAGAGGAGTTGAGGTTAGGTCTATTAATTACGTCTGTTAGCGAATTAGAATTTGTAATTGCTTCATGCGTCTTAATTGAAGAGGAAGAAACTAAAGAGATGTTGGTTACATAATATATATGTAAGAAACGACTTGATTACTGTAATGGGAATGCCTCAAATTATATAATTCTTCGTAATTTTCTACACGCGAAATAAGTTTTCCGTCTGCCATTTTGGCGAGACACAGAACATGGCACAACGTAATAGTAACAGTTGACCAATTAAAATTGATTTATTAAAGAAGGCCATGATCGCACGCATCGGAAAAGTTGCCCATCCGAGAAACGTGGACGGATTTGATGAGAGGCGATGCGTGCGATACGATGTAGTGAACGCGGTTACATAACAATTACAGCGAAGATAGTCTTTTTCCGATCCGTGCGATTCGTCCGATGAGTGCGATACGATGTAGCGAACACTTACCTTAACGTTTCACATTGGAATGCTTCATGGACTCCGAACGTTGACAGAATCCCTCAAAACGGTATCTACAGGGTGATCATACGTCCCGATTAATCAGGATTTTGAGCCTTGGAAAATCTGTCCCGACCTTTTGTTTTTCAACAAATAAGCTTTTGTCCCGAATTTTTTACGTAAGTTTGCAAGTTATAAACTTTTTACAAGTGTGCCGCTAAATTTTACCTATAATACTTGCATATTGTCGACATGGAAGATATCTCTCTATGCTATAGATTGTATCTATTAATTATGGATATTTTTAGGTTGGTACTACCTGTTTTGCTTATCGAAAGAACAATAATATTCGAGATTCTTTAAAGTTCTTTTTGTTCAGTTGCCAAGTTCAGCTAGGGTTTTAATAAATTTAATGCTTATTTATAGTGAACATTACAACTGTGTTTCTCTCCTTATAACAATGCCAAAGAGGCAATGTAAATTTACAGAAGAGCTTGAAAAAAAAATTCCTTGTTTCAGAGCTACGGCAAACAACTATCGGCTTAATATAACTGCACTGATTTTTATTCATATTTGCTTGTAAAACCTGAGATGCTGAATGCAATAGCAACTTCAGCTAAGTATGATTGGAGTAAAGAAAGTAATTAAACCCCTTTAGAAGCCTGATTTCTGACTTGAGCTAAATATTAATAAATTTCAAAGTGCATTTAATTTCTTTTTATTGCTAGAATATTATTTTTAACAAGAATAACTAACATTTGTTCCTTCTTTTAGTATTATTTACGTTTCATTTTGGTATGTGTATCCGTCTTACGATTGTATTTCTGGTGGTGTGGAAGAGAAGGCCTGATGGCCTTAACTACACCAGAATAAATAAATAAGTAAGTAAATAAATAAATAGATAAATAAACAAACAAAGAAATAAATAAATCTAAGTCAAATAAATACTGGATTTTAGAAAAACATGGTGTTCCACTTTTTCCCTAAAGAAAGTGATCGAAGTCCCACTTTCACTCAAATGAATTACAATCACTCCAGGTATCTATAACACATAGGCAAAGTATGTATGTATAGACAACAATCCGAAGACGCTCATGAGGCAACTAAGTTAGGAGATAATAGATTAAGGTGGCCAGTTACTTTCTCCCTCCATTGCATACATCGCCGACTAGTAACATAGGTCACTAATCAGACTTGAGATGTATGTATAGAGGTGTGAAAATTATTAGAATAATCTTAATTTTAAAGGTTTTTTAATGGTTCCTTCACAAATATTAATTGAATTGATGAATATTGGTATATATTACTATACTGATATAGGTTATATTTACTACTAACAATGCCGGAAAGCATTGTTGTACATTGGTATTTTTCTTATTTTACATTTGTTATGGGAATTCAGAAATTATTATATTATGTTGGCGGAATTGGAAACATAAAAAATTATATGCACAAAACAGATGTATACGTTCATTTGGACCTTCACAACAATGTAAACGCAAAGAACAATTTGTTTGAAGCATTTCTTAATTAATTTTTTATGTTTCCAATTCCGCCAACATAATATAATAATTTCTGAATTCCCATAACAATTGAGGGGTTTGGGGGAAAAACCAGGCAGTTCCAATTCAGTACGTTGCGAGATAACGAAGAAAAACTTACCGCCAAACAATAAGCATGTACAGAAGAGGCAGGTCCAAAATGCATTATAACTGTGAATGTAATTCTTGGAACTACCTTGTTCTTCGACCAAACGATAGAGCGTATTTTTTTCTTCCTCTGTGCATAAATAGCTCAAAAATGAAAAAAATTGGAGCTGCCTGGTTTTTCCCCCAAACCCCTCAATTGTAAAATTAGAAAAATACCAATGTACAACAATGCTTTCCGGCATTGTTAGTAGTAAATATATCCTACATCAGTATAGTAATATTATATACCAATATTCATCAATTCAATGAATATTTGTGAAGGAACTATTAAAAAACCTTTAAAATTAAGATTATTCTAATAATTTTCACACCTCTGTAATAATTGTTCTTCCTCTGACATATATCTTCAAGTGAAATGTACTGCCAATGACTTTGTGCTGTTCTGTGTGAACAGAATGTGATAATGATGACGATGTAGGAGGATTTGTCAGACTTCCCATACCTGTCTCTAATCACCATAAAGAACCCCACGGTCGGGTTGCCACAGGCCATCACTACGGTATGTAGCGATACCTTGATTAGAATACTAGATACTCGTAATTATTAATTCAGTGTTAGCTATGGGTTGTTTGCCTCTTGCAACTACTCGTACAATTCCCATGAATTCGTTAAGGGTGCATTTAGCAAGAGTAGAAGTGGAACAATTAAAATATCTTGGAGCAACAGTAACAAATATAAATGATAATCGAGAAGAAATTGTTTTAGAAACAATTTAGAAAAATTAGAAACATTTTTGTTTTATAATTTTAATTTGTACTAAATAAATAAATAAACAAATAAACAAACAACCAAATAAATAAATAGATAAATAAATATATAAATAAATAGATATATATGATAATTGATTAATTAATAGGTAAATAAATAAATAAATAGATAAATAAATAGATATATAAAATAATTAATTAATTAATAGATAAATAAATAAATAGATATATAAAATAATTAATTAATTAACAGATAAATAAATAAATAAATAAATATATAAAATAATTAATTAATTAATTAATTAATAGATAAATAAATAAATAGATAAATAAATAGATATATAAAATAATTAATTAATAGATAAATAAATAAATAGATATATAAAATAATTAATTAATTAATAGATAAATAAATAAATAGATAAATTAATAGATATATAAATTAATTAATTAATTAATTATCAGATAAATAAATACATAAATAGATAAATAAATAGATAAATAGATAAATAAATAAATATAAAATAGATAAATGAATAGATAAATAAATTAATTAATTAATACATAAATAAATATATATAAATAGATAAATAAATAAATAAATTAATTAATTAATTAATTAATTAAACAAGTGAATGCAGAATAAATATTGGAAATGACTGCTATTTTTCGATTGAGAAGATTTTGCATCTAGTTCGCTTAAAAAAACCTGAAAGTTAAAATTTACAAAACAGTTATATATATTACCGGTTGTTCTGAATGGATGTGAAACTTGAACTCTCAACCTGAAAGAGGAACAGAGGCTAAGGCTGTGCGAGAATACGGTGCATAGGAAAATAATTGGGGCTAATAGGGATGAAGTTACAGGAGAATGCAGAAAGTTACACAACGCATTGTATTCTTCACCTGACATAATTAGGAATATTAAATCCAGACGTTTGAGATGGGCAGGGCATGTAGCACGTACGGACGAATCCAGAAATGCGTATAGTGTTAATAGGGAGACCTGAGGGAAAATGATCTTTGGAGAGGCCGAGACGTAGATGGAAGAATAATATTAAAATGGATTTGAGGGAGTTGGGTTATGATGGTAGGGACTGGATTAATCTTGCTCAGGATAGGGTCCGATAACGTGCTTATGTAAGGGCGGCAATGAACCTCCGAGTTCCGTAAAAGCCATTTGTAAGTAAATGTAAGAACAATGTTTAATGAATACAAGCTCACAGCAGTAACTGTGGTGTTCGTTAGTAAATGCCGGCATTCGTTTCGTTTCGTCTAAAGAATGTGGCGTAATGGTTAGGGTCTGCCCCTTCGTAAATTTACGTAAGCTCTGCAATAATTCAAATTTCGCTGATAGCCTATCTCTGCATCCACGCTCCTGGCCAGTTGCTGTGTCCATGGCCCACAATTCATAACAGCTCTAAATAAATAAACGTAGTTATCAAAACTTGTGGGAACGGACGAAGCAACAAGTACAAATTACGAAGTAATGTGACGTCGATTGTGCGTAAACCAATCATTCGGAGCCAGCATTAATAACTTTCACCCCGCGCGCTCCATTATTTTTTGTTACATATTTGAGAGTTCCATGAGCGCCCGACGTCAGGACCGGATGCACAGATCATTGGTATGAAAAATCAGTATTTCCTCTCCAGTTGTTTTTTCCTAGTCTGTGAATGCAATGGAGTGTTATGATGAAGCAGGGAAAGGTCGGGATAGTGAAACCTCTTTCCATTAACACCAGGGGTTACCAAATCTCTTGACGAAGTAAACATTAACTCGTTCACACAGTAGTGAGAAATGGCATGGATATTTTCATTTTTTATAGATGAAAAAGTAATAAAATGTTTAAATATCCTATAGGACCTACATTACATTATGATAACACAATTAAGCACTTTAGTACGGACAAGGAGATCAAATAAATAGGCTCAAAGATTTCAGCGATATGAATACAGAGAAAATACACGAAGTCATCAACCAATGGAAGATTATAATAAAGGCGACAGGACTATCTAAGCGAGAATGTTCTTTGAAAAGAACGCACGTTTTAAACATTATTATTATTACTTACTTATGTTACTGGCTTTTAAGGAACCCGGAGGTTCATTGCCGCCCTCACATAAGCCCGCCATTGGTCCCTATCCTGAACAAGATTAATCCAGTCTCTACCATCATATCCCACCTCCCTCAAATCCATTTTAATATTATCTTCCCATCTACGTCTTGGCCTCCCCAAAGGTCTTTTTCCCTCCGGCCTCCCAACTAACATTCTATATGCATTTCTGGATTCGCCCATACGTGCTACATGCCCTGCCCATCTCAAACGTCTGGATTTAATGTTCCTAATTATGTCAGGTGAAGAATACAATGCGTGCAGTTCTGTGTTGTGTAACTTTCTCCATTCTCCTGTACCTTCATCCCTCTTGGCCCAACATATTTTTCTAAGAACCTTATTCTCAAACACCCTTAATCTCTCGCTAATATGTTTTCGCGGGATATCAGCCGAGTTAGGATTTTGGAATGCTCCAAGCTTTCGACTGCTTTCTATTGCGGGGTCTTCCGACATTCCTCCTTCCTTCCGGTCTGTAGTTCAGTATTTTTTTTTTTTTTTTTTTTGGGAATCTGTCTTCATTCATCCTTAATATATGTTCTTTCCAGTTTTTCTTTTGTCTTGCTAATCTGTCGTTTAAGTTGAAAATTCCCAGTTCCGTCCTGATGTCTGTGCTTCTTTTCTGGTCCAACAGAGTGTACGTATCCTGCCACTGATCTCAAAAATCTCATCTCTGCAGTCTCTATCCTTCTTTTATAATTTATTTATTTATTTATTTATTTATTTATTTATTTAGAATATTAACGTGCAAAAACAACAGCACAAGGCCAATTACAGTTTTGCACGATACAAAACAGAACAAAACAACAAATGATGATGAGAATGAATGATAGAAAATGGCAATGAGATGAAATACAAACAATATAATGGTCTACATAATCAATGATCAAATAATAATTATAAAATTAATACAGTGAGATAATTGAAATAATGGAATAGTCTACATTAATCAATTGACCAAATGCAAGAAATAAAATGGACAAATAATTATTAAAATAAGATCAGTGATTTAAAAACTCAAGGATATACTACACATTAAATGGATCCAAGTTGAATCCATGCAAATTAGCATATTTGATGCATCTGCAGACCGGAGAGAGAGATTTAGGATTCTTATTATAAAACAATTTATGAAATCTTAAACCATTAGCAGGAATACGAAGACTGATATTTCTTATGAAAGATTCACAATCAATATCACCCTTAATGACTTTGCAAAAAAATAAATAATCAAGATCCTGACGTCTGGTGAACAAACAACCGCAATTGAAATAATTGCATTTAATCTCATAGTTTAATCGGAATTAATAATAATAATAATAATAATAATAATAATAATAATAATATTTATTATTATTATTATTATTAAGTATTATTATATTATTATAATACTTATAATTATTATTAAAATTATTATTATTATTATACTTATAATTATTATTAAAATTATTATTATTATTAAAATTATTATTATTATACTTTTAATTATTATTATACTTATAATTATTATACTTATAATTATTATTAAAATTATTATTATTATTATTATTATTATACTTATAATTATTATTATACTTATCATTATTATTAAAATTATTATTATTATTATACTTATAATTATTATTAAAATTATTATTATTATAATTATAATTATAATTATTATTATTATCATTATCATTATCATTATTACAATTATAATTATAATTATTATTATCATTATTATAATTATAATTATAATTATTATCATTATCATTATCATTATTATTATTATTATCATTATCATTATTACAATTATAATTATTATTATTATTATTATTATTATAATTATTATTATTATTATCATTATCATTATTATTATTATTATTATTATTATTATTATTATTATATTTTCTTTTCTCACCCGCGCTAACAGGAAGTGGAATTCTGCGCTGCAAACTTACTAAAAGCTGACCACCTGCTGTAGGTGAAAATGGACAAGAAGCAATATTTCCCAGAAGGATATCAGCCTATTTGCTGATGGACACCAGGTTCACAAGCGCATAGAAACTCGGGGCTGGCCTGAATCCTTGATGAAGAACACGCAACACGGCGGGATCGACTCCCCTGCTGTACAGAGAGATTTCAAACTCAGTTTATTTTCATCCATTTGTGAATTGTAAGACAGGACATGAAATATAAAAGGCCTGGGTGGTGGTTATACGGGCAGACAGACAGACAGAGAAAGAAGTTCGATAAAGGGCTTCTATTCACGATTCTTTGTGCAAGATTTTTTATGCCTTTCTTTTCTCTCTTCCCTTACTTTTTTCCAGATCTCTTTTAACCCCAATCCTCCACGAGTACACAATGTTCTAGACTCTCCACCAAACATCATACACCGGGCTTTCTACTCTTTAACGGACTATTTTTAAGAGGAACCCACTCCTATGTCCATTGGTTTGAAAGCATCCAGTTCTTTGTACATTTACTATTGCGTTTTGTTTGAAGTCCCTCATTCATACCACATTCCGCACATAGCAAATGCTCCTCTTATAAGCGTATTAGGGGGGGTCAAAAAGCCTGGACGTGAAGTAGTGCATTAGCCGGTGTGTCGAAGTGTTCACATTTGTCGTGGGGGTAAGTAAAGAGAAGAATTTAATGTCACGATAAATTTCTACATTAACAATTGAAGATCTTGTAGAATAAGAACGAACCGGTTCAGTCAATTGAGAAATGTAGCCATATTGCCACAATGCTCTCTGAAAACCACAGAGAGAATAATGGATTCTTTGTTTCGGTTTTTACTATGTTCATACACAGAACGTTTCCTTCCGCAGTCATTTCTCTGAATGCGAGGGACTAAAACGACATCCTTTTGTTGGACTAGCATAAAGGAATTCGAGAAATGTTGGCAGTTGCGACTATTTTATGCCTTCTACATTCAAATACTGGCCCCAGTGGTAACCAACATCTTTGCACTCGAAAACCAAGACTGAATAAATCTTTATACACTCAGATACATTCACAAAGCATATACAAGTACAGATCCAGGAAATAACGACCGTTCGCGCATACCCGCCGCGCAGCTGACTCCCCTTCCTTGTTTGAAGGTCAGCTGGCTTCCTTAACATGTGTTCTCATAATGTTGTGAGTACTGGTTGCAACAAGTCGCCATTGTGCATTTTGTGTTACTTCAAAATGAACGACGTGATTGATAATCCCGCCGACTGTGAGGTGAGGAGTGTGATTCGATTTCTGAATGCCCGACATTTTAAACCTGCAGAAATTTACCGGCAAATGAAAGAAATGTATGGTGATACTGTAATGAATGAAAGAAATGTGAGAAAATGGTGCGAAATGTTCAACAATGGGCGAACAAATGTCCACGATGAAACTCGGCCCGGACGCCCATCACTCATCACAGAAGACCTGAAGACTAAAGTGAACGACAGAATCTTGCAAGACAGGCGCACATCACTCGACAAATTGCATATTGCCTTTCCTGACATTTCTCGTTCTTTGCTTGGTGAAATTGTGTCGCAACATCTTGGCTACCACAAAATCTGTGCACGATGGGTTCCACGGCAACTGAGTGACCAACACAAAACTCAGAGAATGGCCTCAGCATTGACATTCTTGATGCGATATCACACAGATGGAGACGCCTTTCTTGATCAAATTGTGACTGGTGATGAGACCTGGGTGTCTCACAACACCCCAGAGACCAAGCGCCAATCACGCCAGTGGCATCATCCCTCATCACCCATGAAACCGAGAAAATTCAAACAGACTCTCTCAACACAAAAAGTCATGGCTACTGTCTTTTGGGATCGTTTTGGAAGTGATGAAGAGTAGAAGAAGACAGTGAACACCTGGCTTAATGAACTGGCGGCAGAGGAGTATAACACGGGAATTCTAAAGCTAGTGAACAGATACGACAAATGTTTAAATGTAGGTGGTGATAATGTAGAGAAGTAGTAAAGGAAGCTTCAGTTATATAACAGACTTTGTTTTTTCAAATAAATATTTTTTTTAAATTATTACAACAAAACGGTCGTTATTTCCTGGATCCCCCTCGTAATTGAGGCGGTAGCCGGAAAAGGAGCCCATGGGTCTATAGGCCCTTTTTCGGGAGAATGTTTAATTTGATTCTCCGTGTTAATACCTACTTGCTTACTGTACGTAGTTTCGTTTCAATATCTTGTAAACAGAGGGCAGAGTAGCTAATTGAATGAGCCCATGCACTCTCGCGTAGTTGTGGAACGCAGCAAACATCACCACAGTTTGGGGCAGGCATTGCAAGCTGTATAATTGTGTTGTGTGCAGCAGTTGTGATCTGTGTGCGATCGGAATTGTTTCAAAATGGAATGAAATTAACATAAACGAAAAAAAAGGAGACAGGACATGAAAATGAACTTAAAACGAGAAGACAGAAAAATGAATAAACAACATGATATTATGAATAATTTCAAGGGAAAAATTGTTCCGGGGCCGGGTATAGATCCCGGGACCTCTGGTTGAACGTACCAGCGCTCTACCACTGAGCTACCCGGGAACTCCACCCGACACCGTCTCAACTTTAGCTTAGTGGTAGAGCGCTGGTACGTTCAACCAGAGGTCCCGGGATCGATACCCGGACCCGGAACAATTTTTCCCTTGAAATTATTCAAATCTGCTTTACAGGGAGCTTCACCTGAAAGACTAGATTTGCAACATGATATTATGTATATAACTTCGGAAGTGCTATTGTTGAAGGTAAGTTTTTGCACCCATTACCTCCTGCTGCCAGAAAGAATGTTTCTCCAAGTTCACTGCTGATGAATGCAAAGATCGCTTGGAAATATTTTACAGTGGGCAAATAAAGTTACTGCAGGATGCTACAGTGGCAGGCTTGTTATAAAAAAAATCTACTATTCGCATAAATGTAATTTAAAATCCAAAAGTAAGTCGTGAAAATCCATGGACATATTCTCTGCCTCGAAGTGGTGTTCAGCTAGAGGTGTGTCGTCAAATGATTTTGGGAATCTTCAAAATGTTTGCCAAAAGACTGAGATAATACAAGGGAAAATATTAAAAGGTGAAACATTTGAGGGAAAAAGGAATTCTCATGAAAACAGACCATATAAAATGAACAACAATATAATGGGATTTAATGCAGTCACACCTACAATTGATTCCACATAGCAAGATCCTTTATTGTCCACTAACCCAAACCTAAATATCAATATTCTCTTTGGGTTATTCTGTGATTATTACAAAGAAAAGACTGGTGAAAAACTGAATGTGAAGTGCAAAACATATTGAAGAGAGAAAAGTTGGATTGGGAGAAAACAACAGTGTACTGAGATGATTCCCAAAGTGAGTGTGAGTCCATTAGGTCCCCTACTTTTTCTAGTGTTTATAAATGATCTTGCCCCCCTTACAAAAGATGTAGGTCATCCCATATTATTTGCATATGACACAAGTATAGTAATTACAGCCAATAACTCCAACACATTCCAATCTTCAACAGAGGAAATTCTCTTCAAAATATGTGACTGGTTCTCAGTCAATAAATTAGTATTAAATTGTAACAAAACTAACATAATTCAATTTAAATCCTGTCCAAATTCAACGTCGCAAATTTCTAGCGCAATAATTAATAACAGATCCCTATTAGAAACAACAACAACCAAATTTCTGGGCTTAAAAATCGATAATGTGTTAAATTGGAAAAATCATATTAAAGAAATTACCCTCAAACTAAATTCAGCTTGTTTTGCTATTAGATCTATGCAAAAGATAGTAAATATCAATACCTTAAAAACAATATACTTTTCATACTTCCACTCGGTAATGAGTTTTGGAATAATATTCTGGGAAAATTCCACAGATAGTAACAATAGTCTATATTTCTATTACAAAAAAGAGTAATTAGAATAATAGTAGGTGCCAAATCTAAGGAATCGTGTAGGACTATTTAAAAAAAAACTACAAATAATGCCCATGGCTTGTCAGTATATCTTTTCATTAATAGTCTTCCTCGTATGTAATCGTGAAAACTTTGTAACTAATTCAACAGTTCATAGCATAAATACACGTCAAAAATGACTCATACTCCATCGGCAAGTCTATCGTGCTATCAAAAAGGAGTGCGTTATATGGCAGTAAAAATTTGTAATAGCCTCCCTATCGATATAAAAAATGAAATCCAAACCATAAAATTATTTAGGATCAAATTAAAGAAGTACCTAATTTCTCACGCCTTCTATTCTGTAGGTGAATTCATGACATTCAATAACACTTCATGAAATTGATACTAAAACTTTCTGTTGTACTAGTGGACTATATTGTAAATCTCTTCTGTATCTATTTCATCTACACTGTGACTATAAATTAAGATTTTATAATAGTATTAAGTTTTTTGATTTGTTTCATATTCTAGCTGTAAGCATGTATGAATACCATGGAATGTTAATAAATACAATACAATACAATACAATACAATACAATACATCAAGGATGTGCACTGAAGTGTGAACTGCACTCGGTGTGAATCCATTCTAGATTAATATTAAATAACTTGTAATCTGTATTCTGTACCCAATAGATATTCTTGATTCTTACGTATTCGATACAATGTTTGACGTAACTATGATATATATGCAAGAAATATAATTTTACTAAACTCATTATGAAACTGTAAACCTCTGCAATGTGCGCCGTTCAATGTTGATATCAAATTTTGCTAAAATAAAATCATATTGAAAGTATTTTGATAAAATAAACTCGTTCTCTGGAAAAAAGGGCCTATAAAATGCTTCAATAAAATATATTCTTTTATTAACACTATTAAAGTCGGAATATATTATTTAACAAAAACTTGTAGACAAATATTATTGTAACCTTATGAAAATTGTTATCTTGATAAAAGTGCACTCAAATCGCAATGACATACAAATAAATGTTTCAATCATTGTTTTCTCGAAACATGACTTTTGCTTATGGGCCCTTTTTCCGGCTACCGCCTCAATTGTAGAAATATTTCTAGTACTTCTTAATTTGGAAGTGCTTACGTTTTATTCGATGTAAAATTTAGAACTTTTAGAGTGGCAGAAATTTCATTCAATTAATTATGACTTTTTCCCGAAAGCTGTAAAATAGAATAACAGAACATGTTCATTTAGTAGTAATGTAACCCTTTAGTTGCTAGTAGTAGTAGTTTGTGAAAGCGTCAATAGCAGCAGTAGTTTCAAATTTATAAAGCCCTATCTACATGATGTACATTAGGACTGAATAATTCAGAGGGAAAATTTGTTCCACTCAATGTTGGTTGCTTGACGGTTGTTAGCCCACTTTGAGGTCTGTGGATACAGAGGGAAAAAATTGGATCGGTGTCTGGTAGAGTTCCCGGGTAGCGCAGTTGGTAGAGCGTTGGTACGTTTAACCAAAGGTCCCGGGTTCGATACCCGGCCCCGGAATAATTTTTCCCTCGACATTATTCAAATCAACTTTACAGGGAGTTATACCTGAAAGCTTGATTTGTACATTAGGGTTATAAGTTAGACTTCATAACGACAAAATAAACAGTGACATGCAGTGCGGTAATTACAATTTTTGAATAAGTGAGGAGAATGAAACCTTTGTGACAACAGAACAGTATTATATAGTTTGTTCCTAGGGGATGTTACAGATTACAACGTATTGACTTTGCATAAAATACAAGATAATCAAACAACAGATGTTCAACAGACTGAATACCACATAAAAGCATTTGGGTTCTCCTGTAGTCCTAATAAACTTAATAAACCAGAAATAAACTGCACATTATTGAAGTTGGAAGAGTGTAAGTTTACTTTGCATTTTTTTTCGTACACTTAAGCAATTCACTCCTTTATGAATTGCACGTGCAAATAACATGTTATTTAATTTTTCAATTAATGTATGAGATGAGACACTTTCTGCTTGAACAGTTTACAGGAGAAAAATTGTTGACTTTAAAATAACGAGCCAATTTTTAAAGACATGTGTTTATTCTTATCTCCACGATATTTTATACAATTCCATGTACTAAATGTACTAGAATACTTCACAATTTCCCAACAATTCCTAAACTGAAATATAAGATATGTTCTAGTAGGTTCTGAAAACATCTGCAGTGCTTGGAAAAAGTGACACAAGTCAGTTTCCACAAACCTTTTTTGATAATTTATTGACAACTTATGGAACATCTGCTCGCTTGGAAAAAAATACACAAGTATTCCTCCCATTACAATAATTCATACAGAAGAAAAAAAATCAAATCGACGTAAACCAGTGTGAGTTGACAACAAATTATCAAAAAAGGTTTGTGGAAACTGTCTTATGTCACTTTTCTCAAGCACTGCAGAATATAATAGAAGGTTTTGACATACTTTAACAGTCTTACTAATAAACCGTGTATAATTTTTATACTAGACTTATGCAAAGTTGAGACAGAAAACTTTACTAATAAACCATGCAGAAGCGATGGACGTATAAACAGCCTGTAACTATACAATGGGAGTAGTTATATACACGAAACCCCTTGTTTAAGCGTTGTATATAGAGAAAAAATGGCCGCCCCTCTAATAGCTGTTCGTATCGACTGTCATTTTATTATGATGGTTGCCTAGTAACCAAAGAAGAACAAACCAAAGAGCACAGAATAATTAGAATAATATTTGCTGTAGCTTGTACTCTTTGACCAAAATATAGTATGGTAATCGATTAGAGCCAGTTTTACTATCGATACTTAACACGCTACACTAGACCGCTCTACCGGATTCAATAGAGAACCTAAGATATTCTATTACCTTTCGTAACGAAGTAATGTCGAAACTATGACGTAGCTGTGTAACAGTTATACTGTTATACACGACGTATGTAGTGATTATTAGTAAGGAATTTACACACGACTTATAAACGAGCTACTCATTGTATAACTATAAGACAGTTAAACGTCTGTATATAGAGTTTTTATTAGTAAGACCGTAAATATATAACTTTCAATGAAAAATAGCAGGAATTGGCAAAAAGAATAACTTTACCATAGGATTCAGAGCGTAAGAAATATGTTTTTGAACAAAAAAGAAGGTTTTGGAAAAAAAAAAAACATTTAGTTTCTAAACAATTCCTGGATCATGACTTGTAGGAAAATGCTACAGGAAAGGAGACGGGAGAGAAAGCGAAGCAGGACAAGAGTCTAATTTTAATCTTCATGATGATGATGATGATGATGATGATGATACACAATTATTGCCACTTCATAATCCAGTTCTGATCAGAGAGCACGGTCACCATACTGACTTGCAGACATGCACAGTGTTGTTACTTTTCCGATATTCTTATTATATTCCCTCTACTTCATACATTAAATTCCCCGTTGCTATTCTGCAGTTTAAAGTTGTCAAAATGTTACCCAAGTCTGGAAGTGAAATGTATTTTTATCATCTGCAGGGAAAGGGAAAATGGACTGCATAAAAGAAATTTTAACAATGTACTATGCTGAATTTGAGTCATGAAATGTATGACATGCAATCAACTCTTTTCGCTGAGCCACCATTTTCGGAGCGCGCTCAATAAGCGTACACGCACAAAAAAAGGGAATCAGAGGGCGAATGTAAGGGCATTTTCAGCCATTATTCTCTGACGTATCAAACTTTAAAAGCACTATCGTGAATGTGACAATCCGACTCCACTTGGAGCTTGGACAGACAAATTACCGATAACTCTCCGTTTCAAAGGCTTCATAACAGTAAATGTTTTACACTTTTAATTTTTTTCCTGTAGCATAAATTTGTGCAGGCCTAACTATATTTCGGATTAGCCGTCAAAACGACAAAAATTAAGCATCGAGGATGAAGTCAAGTCGTAGCAGTGACGTATATGTATGTCACAAACGACATATTCCTTACGAAGCCTTTATGGCAGCGGTGGCGAAAATGTAATCATGCGCCGAGCCACTGTGTAACCTGCAACATGCATAGCACCCGAAGAGGAAGTGAAGCAACTGTCTGACTTATTAACGGATTTTCATTTTCCTTACGTCAAGCACTTAAATATAATTTTATACAGTACAAAGCTATAAACTAATGTTTAGTACGTGTAGCAAAGAAAGAAATGGACAATAAATGAACAATATCACAACCTAAAATTAACTGTCTTCAGAATGTCTCTGCGACAAAGTTTCACAATCAGGAATTATGTCACTTAATGCTAGTCGTAGTTGATCACGAAGGTATTTGTCTGTCAATCGTGATCTAAATTTGGTTTTTATTATTTTAATTGTTGAAAATAATTTTTCACAAACGTAAGTTGTAGCGAACGTGGCTTCAACAGAGCAAGCGAAAGAACGAAGCTTCGGATATTTATTTTTTGGCAAAGATTTGAAAGTTCAACATTTGTCAAGTCCTTACATCTAGCTTTCATTTGACATCACATAGTAAATCAGTGAGTTCAAATTCAAGAGCTAACCGCATTATTCGTACATCTGCTGAAAAAGGGTCGACGTACAGAGATGATGATGATTGTGATGATGATGATGATGATGATGATGATGATGATGATGATGATGATGACGATGATGATGATGACAACAATAACACTTAACCTTTTAATGTTTCATCAGTAACATGTAGTATAATGCCGTTTTATGTTATACAACCGTTTTCCTAGTAATACTTGTGAACAAATCATACTCTTACATTTAATATTCTCATCATATTCACAGCAAAAAAAAAATGCGTCCTCCCATCCTACTTGAAACTTTCGTACATGGTTTCGAGAGAGACATATGCCACTCGCAGGTCAGAGACAAATACAAATGGAACGGAGTTTGACTCCAGTGAGTGAGAGGATGGGGGTTGGCGGAGGTTAGAAGCAAGCGAAATGCATAGCTATCATTGCGAGCCACAATGTCTCGCGAGTCACGTTCTCGCCACGGCTGCTTTATGGAATAGCGATAGAGCTCCTTCCTCTCGTTACAAAGACCGGGCTTCGAATCTCTCCGTGTAAAACGCACGCGTGTGAACACAGCGCACGATGACTCCCTAGCTATTCCGAGGTGGGACTTAGTCTCTGATGAGCGACCAATTTCCGTGTCAAAGTGTGTACAGTTGCAGGAAAAAAATGATCCGCCTGAATTTTCCACGTTCCAGATTTAACCCACCGCGCATGCTCAGTGCTCCAAAGCAGTGGTTCACACGAGATCGCTTTGGCAGTTATTGAAATTCATTTTACGTTGACTGTTGTCGTAACCCGAAAGACAGTTCAAAAGAAGAGATGAAAATTGGTTCATTCTTAACAGTAGACGAATATTTAGGTCTATAAATCGTGTTTCAAAATAGAATGATGGTAAACGAAATTAACGTGCATAACTAATTAACAAACTCTTTTCTCACCAGTATCCGAACCCTGAACTCTGTAGTCTCCGAGCAAGCACGCCAGCACAGAGCTATCGAAATACTGGCGATGAATTTTCATAATAGGGCTGTATGAATCATGTTTGTTACATAATGACCCTTAAGCATTAATTTCTTCTAATTTTCAGATTAATTCCGTGTCTCTTTACATTACTTCTGAAATACTTTCCTGTAATACTATTCAAATAATACTGGGTTCAAAACCTGTGTTAAATTGTTGTGGTGTGAATCGTGTTCTATTCATTCATTCATTTATTTTATTCCATAGATCTTACATGAGCAATGAAGCTTTAAGATATGGAAAAAGTCAAAATTTTACAATATTAAAATTACAATTTTTACAAATTTTTACAATTTAGTAATATTCTAAAATTTTTACACCTTTGTACAATTTTTTACAATATTTTGGCGGAATGTAGTGAGATGAGGTGAGGTGAATTCCGAGGATTCGCCAAAATATTACCCGGCATTTGCCTTTTGGTTGGGGAAAACCTCGGAAAAACCTAACCAGGTAATCAAATCAAAGGGGGGTAATCTAATCAAAGGGGTTGATGCCGAGGACTCGCTATAGACCATCCGGCTTCAGTCCCACGGCTGTGGAAAACCTCTGAAGAAACCAAAGATCAAGGGGGATCCAATCCAAGCCTGAACGCAGCTATAAGGACCATTTTTTGTTTCTGGGACTGTACTTCAACCATCTATATCATCTATGTTACAATCTACTAGCAATTCTTCCGTGAATGACAGCATGAGCACAATGCACATGACTATTTGAAAATGTTTCCATTAAAGATACTTCATCATCATCATCATCATCATCATCATGAATTCTACAGATTAGGCCTTCTATCTGTTCCAGTTTCACAAAGGTTTGACTTAAAATTGTTCTCTCCGGTGTTTTCTAGTTCTGGCAATATTTCGTTTTGCAATAGATTTATACGTAACGGAATTCTAAATGATCCAGTCCTATGCACATTTCCAAACCAATTGTCTCTAACCTATGTTATGACTTACTATTTTATCTATTATATTATCGATTTCTATTCATTTTTTATGTTTTACTTCGTTTGCAATCCAACATGGTGTATCACGTTACAGATAGAATAACCTCATCTCCCCTGTTTCTATGGGTATTTGTTGAACTCGTTTCGTGTCCAAATTTCAGACCCATACGTATGTTAACAATAGAATAATAACAAACTTTACGTAATTTTAAAACTGTTTCAGAACGTAGTCTTTTATAAATAGTAGGGTAAACTGGGATCTGTTGGACAGTCGGGTATGTTTGACACTCTGTACTTTAACGTGTACCTCGCCACTTGTGGGCACCACATTCTGCTAGAAGTCAATGACGGAAGTAGCCACGAGTGGGGCTAATTCAGTCATTGACTTCTAGCAGAATGTGGTGCCCACAAGTGGCGAGGTAACACTTTAAAGTACAAAGTGTCCAACATGCCCGACTGTCCAACAGACCCTAGTTTACCCTATATATATATATATATATATGAGTTGCTTATAAAACACAGTACCGGTACACTACTTTTCTTTTTCGAGTAGAAATTTAGCAATTATTTTTAGCTATATTGTACAATTCAATGTTGCCCTTTGAAAATTATCTTCTGAATCTGCAAAATAATAGGCCTATAGCCAAGTCATCTGTGAACAGTATAGTATTTAAAGGTGTATGTACTAAAATGAAAAATTTATCTCAAACTTTTTAAAGAATATGGGTGACAGAGGACAACCTCATGTGACAACTTGATTAATTTCTTTGGATTCTATAATTACCTACTGTTTGTTTTAATTTAAACATATTTTATTTAATAACAAAAGGGCTTTTTTACTGTTTGGAGTAAAGGCAATAGATAAGTTTCATGCCTAGTTTCCTGGGTTGCCACTCTTTTTAGTTACATATTTGGACAACCCTTTCCATGTTCTGAAAATACGTATATGTTCGACTAAGCTTCATGAAAGCATGTCTATGAGAAGTTTCTAAATTTAAAAAGATGATTCCCAACTTTACAGAGAAATACTCATCTTAGATGTATATCTTATAAACTAACCTTAACGAAAGTTTAAAGAAAAAACCGCCCCTCAACGTTATTTTTGTCACGAATATCTGTAGAATTGTTTGACGGACTACAAACGTAAGTATAAAGGCAAGTGCAGATGCAATAAAGAATCTGTGCCCGTCCCCGAATTCCAGCAACTTCTGTTCAAGAATGGTATACGGGGCACTGGAACGTTCTGTGACTTGTTTACACAGACATATTTAATTTGTAAGATTATGTGTTGTAATGTAGATTGCGAAGTTAATGTATTCATGTCTTTTAATAATAACAATTTTAAGCACCTAAAAATCCGTTCCCTAGCAACTACTTCACTTCGCAGCCGTTCCTGTCCCACGTCGCGATCTCGACATACTCCGCTATTGCAGGCGCGCGGCAGACAAGGAAGGGCTGTGTGTGATATAGCGAGATGGCGGACTTATCTGCCGTGTCTGTCTCAACCATTAGCTCAGGCCGCGATGACGTTCTTTAGATAAGACAGGCAGGAAGGAGGCTAATGAAGTCCCGAAACATGAGCGACTGTGCGTGCCAGCAACTTCAAATAGGGAGGGAAACCGCGAGCACCGCCTCACATCTCGCTCGCACTCAACCCGTCATCCTGGCAAGCAGTGTGTGCAACTTTGTCCCTGTGGTGCGACAGATCCGGGTTCTAGTGTTCGGGTGGTCGCATACGTACCCGGTATTTTTCAGAGAGTAGAGCAACATTGGATATTTCCTGTTATAATTTTTGAAAGAGATGAAATATCGAGCTGAAGTGAGAACACGAGTTTCCTTAAGACTTGGGGCTTTCTTTTGATCTATCACAATAAGCTTATAGTTTCTTTGAAAAGAATTTCCATACCTGCTTTAACACTTTCCGGCACCATTACATATAACTGGCTTTTAGAGACAGACAGACAGACAGACAGACAGACAGACAAAGAGATAGATAGATAGATAGATAGATAGATAGATAGATAGATAGATAGATAGATAGATAGATAGATAGATAGGTAGGTAGGTAGGTAGGTAGGTAGGTAGGTAGGTAGGTAGGTAGGTAGGTAGGTAGGTAGGTAGGTAGGTAGGTAGGTAGGTAGGTAGGTAGGTAGGTAGGTAGGTAGGTAGATAGATAGATAGATAGATAGATAGATAGATAGATAGATAGATAGATAGATAGATAGATAGATAGATAGATAGATAGATAGATAGATAGATAGATAGATAGATAGATAGATAGATAGATAGATAGATAGATAGATAGGTAGGTAGGTAGGTAGACAGACAGACAGACAGACAGGCAGGCAGGCAGGCAGGCAGGCAGGCAGGCAGGTAGACAGACAGACAGACAGACAGACAGACAGACAGACAGACAGATAGATAGATAAATTTAATGTCATTCAGCGATTTACAGCTATAGACAACGTCAGAGTAGAAATATATAATACATGGCTACTACAATATGAATAAATGTAAAAATAAAATAAAAAATAAATATACAATCACCAGATAATCACAGAAACAGGTTAAAAGTTTTAAAAGAAATACTGGATGTTCAGTTCAAAGTGTGTCATGGCTCGCTATATGCCGTCATGTCGCTAGCCGATGAGCCTAGAGAATTCAATCTTCCTACACTTCCGCAGAGGTGTATTACCTATGAGGCAGAGAAGTTGCCTAGCAAGTACGGCGTTCATTCTGAAGAGTACGTACCGATACGTACGATAACGCTGGTAGTGGCAGAAATGTGAACTGTTTGGAAATACGTACTGTCGGGTTATGGGGAGAGGATTAAGACGATTACTTACGTATTTGTTGACATTAACTTCGACTGTCAACATGGACACGGAGCATTTGATTTGCATTATAGAATGTTGTCGTACGCAACCGATGATAACAAATACCCTGCGTACGACTTGCCGGCGCAAAATACAGTTCGAAAGAGGTTATGGTAGCACACAGACCGTACAGACCGCCATCTGTTGCTACGACGTTCAAGTTATACCGTACACGTTCTCAAGTTCAGATTGAAGAACGCCTTAAATAATAGGCAACTTCTCTAACATATAAGCTGAAACTCGCTTCAAATCGGTGACCCAACAACAGTGACGTCATGACACACTTTGAAATGAACACCCAGTAGTATAAAATCAGGTTTAAATGTACAGATTTATCAGTTACATGAGGTTAAAACAAATAGTATTTAAAACGTAATATTGCTAAAATCATTGACACTGTAGATTGGATTTGCCATCAATGTCCTTCTCACCATCCTTCTGAAAGTAAAATATGACTGCAGAATGCAGTTTTTATTTCATTTTTTAAAGGATAAGTTGCCTGGTGAAATCCCTGCATTAAAAAAAATGAAAGTTTAGGAACTTTTAAAAAGAAACAATAAACACGAATAGGATTAGAATTCCACTGACTTCACGAAAGCATGACAGTGCCTAATTACCATACAGAGCTACTGATCTGACAAATATTTCTTCTACAGTGTACAGAGAAAAAAATTCTTCTAGCAGGTAATAGCCAACACATAAAGTGAGCTAGAGTAAGGGACAAGCTTTCATTTTGGTGTGTTTGTCATCTGAATTTGATACTTACCAAATTGTCACATGGCGACCAGCGTCGGATTAAATAAAATTCTCTTATATGAAACTATTGCAGGTATTTTTTTTTTTTTACAAAAGCGAAAGCAGTATACTACAAATCTGGCTTTCAGGCATAGCTCCCTGTAAAGTTGACTTGAATAACATTACCGTTCGTTAACAGAAAACCACAAATTTAAGTCACACTGAAAGTGTGCACTCAATGTTGGGTCCCTGACGGCTTTTCAACCCACCAAAACGGACACATAGCAACATACAGCTATGATTTTCACATCAATCTATTGACCAAAATCGAATGAAATGCTTTAATAATACACATTGTTAATAATTACACGCATTTTAGTGATATAAACAGTACTCCGTTTTAGTTCGTTGTTAAAATCAAGATCAACAGAAGCAGCCCCATCTAACGATGTTAAAAACTGGCAAACACAGCCAATAAGTGCTTACAGTGTTTTAAAGTGTCCTAAAACGTTTTATATTCCTCTGATTATATTTATAGTTTTATATCACTTTTAAATAAATTTAAATCTTTTAAATTGTACTATATGGACTGCAAATGATTTTAACTTAATGTAACATGTGTATTATAGACCAAATTAGGTTAAGTTAGAGCAATTCACTTTAGCAAGATCCGAAAATCATAATAAGTTCCATACCATAAGGCAAGCTTTCATCATAAATGTTTATTTAACACTCCACATCTGAAGATGATACAAATGTATCGAAAACGTTAATGTAAATTATTAACTTTTAAGATAAGCAAAGGTGGCACAGTAAGTAAATAACACTAGCCTGCGAATTTCAACTTTCTGTTTGTTGCCTAAAGTAAATAATGTGATTTTATATAATGTCGATGTGTTGAATTCTAATTTTCAATCCGTTTACTTCTATCACGTCAGGTTTGTTTGCAAAATCACTTTAAATGTATTGTATAATTACGTGAATTTCGTCATAAACTTTTCCATTTCACTTTTTTATTTCAAATGCAAAAGCAATATTTAAAAGACACAACTTGCTGCAATTATGTGTATGGTTGTTCATACAGGTCACTAGAATGTTTTTGCTTTGTTTTGTCTTGTTTACTTCACTATTGGATGTATAAATTAGCACAATGTATCACATAAAAAATTACACCACTTGCTTCTTAGTTGAGGTAGTCCTCCTGCTCCTCTTTCTTTTATTTTTGTCTTCAGCTATTTTACGCTTTAACATCCAACAATAATGAGGATGCATACTGATGTTCCAGCGTCCCTGGTATCTCCTTTCGAACTCCTGCAGATAATTTTGAAATCGTTCGCCTTGCTCTTCGCTCAAAAATCCTAGATTTTCGGGGAAACAATCTAGGTGAGAAAACAGAAAATTAATTTTGATACTCATGTTACAACCAAGTTCCTTGTATGCTTCAAGCATGTTAGCCACAATGTTTCGGTAATTAGGACCCTTGTTGTTACCAAGAAATTTTAAAACAAATTCACAGAAAGATATCCATGCTGCTTTCCCCTTTTCATCCACAGTGCTTTTAAATGCTGCATCAGACATCTGTTTTCTTTAGTGAGGACCATTAAACATATTTTCTTTTAATTTGCTTCAGATAGTAGTGGAAATTTCTCACATATGTACTTGAAACAGTGTCTTTCCTTATTTAAAGCCACGTTCTGCAGCACCCGACTCTGGTATAGAGTCACTGTCACTCGTCACAATTCCCCTCAGCACTACATCAGACTCAGATGAAAACTATTCAAGATTTTCTAGTCGCACAGTGATTGGTACATCAGGCCCATGAGGTACGGGTAAAATGGCTGACCGAATGACTGGATACACGATATGCTTTTTATTTTTAGAATTGTACCCCTTCACACCACACGAACAGAAGTAGCAGTCATTACTATGGTTCGACTGCTCTCTCCAAACCATAGGTACTCCAAAAGATAGCAACGGTCTTCTGCCGTTGATCCAATGACGAAGTTCTTCAATGCATACTCTACATACTTTGTGTGGTGTCCAAGCTTTACTTTGGTCTTCAAGTTTGATTCCAAAATAGGCATGGTATGACTTTTTCACAAAATCTGTAAAAGTACGCCTCTGCTTAGGCAATGTGTATAGCCTACATAAGTTATATAACAAAAATGGACTGGATTAAAAAAAAAAAAAAAAAACTCTCAACTTTCTACTCCACAATAAAGCTTCAAAAATAGATTTCGTTTCGTTTCCAGGTGAAACACAGACTATTGAAATGTGAGAGGAAGTAGATGAGTTGAGTAGAGTCTCTCACCAAGGTATGGTTGACATTTCTATCTCCCACAAATAAGGATTATAGCAAGGCTGCACGCTATTTCACCCTAACTTCCTTACACGCTTGCACCCTCTATCTGCTAAGAAACATCTGTTATCCTGATTTTCAATATAAACATCTTAAATATATGTTGAATATATTTGGTTTTCATATCTTAACATACTAAAACTACAGTTGTTAAAGTATTATAGTTTAAATAATTACTCTATAAATTGTCATAATATATTATAAGAAAATTAAAATAACAAAAAAATGGTACGTGATAGGAACTTTCTGGCTTCGAATTTGACTTCAGCATGCTAAAAATACCCTAAAAACATTCAAACTTTAGAGGCAGTAATTTCATCGCAGACTAGTGTAATTATAGTCAACTATTAACAGCTTATCGGCATGCCACAATATGAAATTGAATTTATAAACAGTTACTGGTTATATATTGAATACAAACATTGTTGGATATTACTTTTCTGGAAATAAATTCAATCTGAATGCCGAGAACAAAAATAGGCTGCAAAGCAAACCAGTACACGGGAATAGGAAGCCCTTGAGAAGGCTATTGCATGGAGCAGAACAGAACTGTATATGGTGATCATGAACTGATAGCGGTAGCAGTAACAGTACGAGCGGAATTATGATTTCTTGGGATGCTTATAAAGCAGTAGCGGCTCGCCGTAAAAAAATAGGTGAAGTGCTCTTCACATAAACAAATGCATGAACAGTTTTACCAATATAATGAGTAGGCCTACTATTCGTAAACTATGTACAGTTTTACTAGTTCTAGAACACATATAAACAGGAAAACTAATTTATTTCAGGACTCGCCCAATTTCTTGCATATGAAGTCAATCCTCCTATCTTTTAAGCAGCAAACCTGTCGATGATGTCTTCATAAAATGTCTGAGTTTAATTGCGGGTGGACAGTATATCTCTATGCAAAGCTATGAGGCTAATGATGAAAGTCCCTTCTGTGACGTAGCATTCCGAGTGAAATTTTCGATATTTTCAAAGAGAAAAGCTTCTTTCATCGGAAGAATTTTTTATAGTTCAATTTCTCTATTTTCTTAGCACTTTTTAAAACGAAGAACAAATGGAAATGTTATGTCGTCCAGAATTTAAAACATCTTTCTTATCCTCATTTTTAAGTCTACAAAACGGTATTTATAATAAATTACAAACTGTGTCATTTTCGGGATACATATTTCGCACTCGTTTATCAACATTTTCTATGTACTGGTACCTAAGTACTCGCATTTGTATAATAGCATTATAGTGATTAAACATATACGGTCTTACTAATAAACCGTGTATAGTTTTTATACGAGACTTATGCAGCGTTGAGACAGAAAACTTTACTAATAAACCATGCATAAGCAATGGATGTATAAACAGGCTGTAACTATACATGGAATTGCTTTGCAGTAGTTATATACACGAAACCCCTTGTTTAAGCGTTGTATATAGAGAAAAATGGCCGCCCCTCTAACAGCTGTTCGTATCGACTGTCATTTTATGATGATGGATGCCTTGTAACCACAGAAGAACACACCAAAGAACACAGAATAAGTAGAATAATATTGCTGTATCTTGTACTCTTTGACCAAAATATAGTATGGTAATCGATCAGAGCCAGTTGTACTATCGATACTTAACACGGCACACTAGAGCGCTCTACCAGATGCAATACAGAATGTCAGATATTCTATTACCTTTCGTAATGAATGACGAAACTATGACGTAGCTGTGTAACAGTTATACTGTTGTACACGACGTATGTAGTGATTATTAGTAAGGAATTTACACACGACTTATAAACGAGCGACTCATTGTATAAGTATAAGACAGTTAAACGTCTGTATATAGAGTTTTTATTAGTAAGACCGATAATATACACTTAGATGTATAATTAATAAGCTATGTACACTTATCACTAATATACTGTAAATACATAAAATAATAAGTTAGTATATACGTACACAGTATTAAACTACATAATACACTAATACAACTAAATAATACACGCTGCAGAAAACAACTTTTAAACTTTGCGAATGTATGTGGGGTGTATTCCTGATAAAATAACATACAGCCAGCTAATTTACCACTGCAGAGGTGACTATTTGGACACAGGGAATGAGAATAGTATTGTCGAGAATAGTACTGTAAAATTTCACAGCTCTTAAACAATAGCCCCCGGCCTTGGGGCCAGCTTTAACCCTTCTCTATTATTAGTACCGTTAGATCTTCAAACTGGTCACTCCACCTACAACAAGTCTTGACAGTTCTCCGTAACTGAAAGACTGAGAAACGCACTTCACTCATACAATATTTCTTTAGTGCGTGACGTCACGTTACCATGGAAACCAAGTGCTGTATGAGAATGGGAACCCAAATAATTTCACCTCTACAGTATTGTAAGTTCAAATAGTCACCGCTGGGCGCTCGTAACAGTTGACATTATTTTATTCAACGGACGGTTCCAGGTACTATTTATACAACTAAACACTGTTCATAACGACTGCAAAGAAAACTGTTTTTATTTTATAAATACGGTACCGGTAATAACTAGAATTAATTATTAATACGAGATAAAATTGTGTTTCACACATAAATAGATGAAGTGGCACTTCAGCTACTTCACCTGAATAACCGCCCCTGTTATAAATCTGCGAACAGACATTATACCAACATTATCTCTTCCCTTCCTATTAGTTGTGTATTCCGTGTAACCACGTGAATAGGAATGGTTCATATGCCTGACAAAGGATGGAGTGGGACAGAGGACCCTGTCTTTGACGATGAAAGAGTCGCGACAATTCATTTTACACAATATTTCGCGAAATTTCAGCTTCATTTGTTAATGCAGCATGTAATGAATGAGACGCGATAACGATCACGGGTGCGTGAGCCAGCACACATCCCGGCACTGAGGAGCTCCAGTATTGATAGCGACAAGGAAGTGACAACAATATGCTGGAGTGATTTAAAAGCTCGTAGTACGCAATATGCCGGCCGGATCCTTAATTGTGTGATAGTTGCGACCACACGAATTCTGATATACAAACACCACCCCGCACGTCTGCACCCCTGTGCATGAATATTCAGACGCATGGACAACCCCTATGTTTCACGTACGCTCTGGGGGAGAAATTAATTCCCCAGTCACTCCTCTATTGTTACTCTTGCATTTACTCAATGTCGGCGTCAATGCTTACAACGAAAAACAAGAGTAGCTACATCTTTCAGGAAAGGAACGTTACAAAATACTCAGTATCGGTTATTTTGAATAGATAAATCAGTGTACAAGGAAAAGCGGAGACAGAACGAGAAAAACTCAAGTGTGTCGAGAAGGAAGTGTTCTTTCTCAAGCTGGGTATATCAAGTTTTCTGCAGGGAGCCTTCAGATACTAACTTCAGAAGAGACAAACATGTACCAATATGGTTATAAAAGAAAATTATTCATGGACATGTTCGTAGTAACGAACAATTCTCCTATTATGAACAAAATATACTGTGAATATAATAGTTAATTATGAGATAAGTTCGTAAAGTTCTCTTTGCGAAGTCGAGTGGGCCAACAAAATAACTTTATGAATGTGTGTCAATGTTTTTTTTCTGCGATAGCACAAATTTACATTAAATAAGTACTAGTGGCTTGTGCAGCAAATGCTGCTGCAAACTAAGTTCGTTAGACGTTCAAATAAAAATTTTTCAGATTTATTTTCAATGAAGAATACTTGTCTTTTTGATAGTTATTTGCTTCCATAATAATGAAACATACTCTGAATGGATTTTTTTAGGCCAAATACTTTTTCTTGAACCTATGCAACTTCAGTTTTTGAGTTTCAACGCGAAAACGCAAGTATCAATGTCAGGACGATAGCAGTAGCTATTTCAGGTCATTGTGGATTGTAGGCAAAAGTTAAAAAAAATGTCAGGTTTGCTAAGCTTTGGAACAATAGCATTTTCGTATAGCTGCTGCATGTAGAACTTGAAATGTAGAGCGTAAAATCATTTTATCCTACTAAGAGATCTTGCTGAAATGATCTGGAGACTACAAAATTTTCTAGGCCTCTTATTTTATCAGTAAGTAATACCTTTTGATCTTTCCTTAGGAACTGTAATTTTTGCGCTCTCTCGAGCCAATACTGAAGACAATGACACATATCAATATCTACACTACACCGGCATTAAGTATATGGAAAAAGACCCAACCCCACTGCGTTAATAAGTATAAAAATATTTGATTTTTAATAACAATATTATTATCTTAAGTTTTGTAGTTATATATAGCAGCCATTCAGTAAATTATAGAAATGAAGATCTAAATTATGATATTCTCTACATTTACTTACATAACCTCAAAACGTTTCACTTTCATGTCATCAATATAGCATCAATATTATGTACAATTAATGAAAAATAGATGTATCATGATATTAACTATAATAATATTTCATTTCTAATGATAATGTCATCAAACCACCTCAAGTTTCGTAGATTTGAATATCCAATACACAGCTGTACTGCGAAAATTATTATACACTGCAGAATGAGTTTTTAATAAAAAATTGAATTGAGCTCTAAATATGTCGGCAATTCTGCAGGTCATGGCCTTCGTGTAATAGCCTATTGTTTATTGTAATGTGTGTTTTGTTCCGAAATTCAATCAAGTCGGCCGTGATTCGAAAAAATTAGTTCTGAAAACTGACAACAGATGGATTTTGGAAAATAGGAAAATTATGTAGGAAAATTTACATTTCACTGAAAACTATTACTTTTCCGAAAAACTCTGGGTTCCAAGCTTCAAAATGAGGGGCCATTTATTAAAATCCGTTCAGCCGTTTTCCCGTAATTTCCATTACCAGTTCAAATTATATATATATATATAGATTTCAAGTTGGAGAGGTTATAAGATTACAATGTCATGGCCGTCTATACTCAGAACTATTAAGAAGTAAATATCCATGGAATGGAAGCGTGTTTTATTCATGTTCACGATTCCATGGCCATCTAAACCGGCCATATAATCTACGAAGCAGTTAGAAACAGTTGAATCATCAATCTTGTAAACAATGAGTACTACATGTAAATTCAGAATAAGGGCTAAATTGTAGATACGAATGTTAAATTTGTTACTTATTTGTATTACGTGTAATATTTAAGTAATGAAAGATCGAAGTAATATATTAATTTCCTGCTGAGTGAAGTTTAGCCTATACATTGAATATAACATTTTTATTTCATTACAGAGTGCAATAGTGTTGTGCAATGGTGAGATATTCAGTGCAGAAAGTTGTGTGGCAGAATAAAGGGAGTATTTAGACGCACGTTTCCTGGCAGACCATTTCCGACACGAAAACAATATTAAAGTTAGCGGATTTGTTTAATAAAACAGGTTCTGTGACTGACCGAAAAAGAAAACGAAGACTTTACGTACTTACTTACTGGCTTTTAAGGAACCCGGAGGTTCATTGCCGCCCTCACATAAGCCCGCCATTGGTCCCTATCCTCTGCAAGATTAATCCAGTCTCTATCATCATATCCCACTTCCCTCAAATCCAGTTTAATATTATCTTCCCATCTACGTCTCGGCCTCCATAAAGGTCTTTTTCCCTCTGGCCTCCCAACTAACACTCTATATGCATTTCTGGATTCGTCCATACGTGCTACATGTCCTGCCCATCTCAAACGTCTGAATTTTATATTCCTAATTATGTCAGGTGAAGAATACAATGCGTGTAGTTTTGTGTTGTGTAACTTTCTCCAATCTTCTGTAACTTCATCCCTCTTAGCCCCAAATATTTTCCTAAGCACCTTATTCTCAAACACCCTTAACCTATGTTCCTCTCTCAAAGTGAGAGTACAAGTTTCACAACCGGTAATATAACTGTTTTATAAATTCTAACTTTCAGATTTTTTGACAGCAGACTGGATGATAAAAGCTTCTCAACCGAATAATAACAGGCATTTCCCATATTTATTCTGTGTTTAATTTCCTCCCGAATATCATTTATATTTGTTACTGTTGCTCCCAGGTATTTCAATTTTTCCACCTCTTCAAAGAATAAATTTCCAATTTTTATATTTCCATTTCGTATAATATTCTCGTCACGAGACATAATCATATACTTTGTCTTTTCGGGATTTACTTCCAAACTTATCTCTTTACTTGCTTCAAGTAAAATTCCCGTATTTTCCCTAATCGTTTGTGAATTCTTTACGTGCTTACAAAAGAAAAAGCTTCACAAATAGAGGTTGTCTTGGAAAGTAGTCCTCGGAAATCTCCTTTTTGCACTTGTTATTCGTTTTCAAGTTGAATATACAAGTACCACACACTCATCCATCAATGGCAGACATATCGCTGATTGTGAGAAGTTAGGAAGCAGTACCACACGATTCGCGATCACAGACTAAGCAGCATACATGATGAGCAGTGGTTTTATGGATTTAAGGTTACGTAAAGCCTAACAAGGCGGGACCGCAATGTCTCATCCTTACGAGGAAGGAAGTCACTGGCTGTGAACACAGGATACACGTGTATTTACGAGTCATGCTTCATTTTGAGTACCTATCACAGAAATAATAAAAACGTGTGTCAATAGTCACGAACTGCTCAAAGAGGCCATTGTGCACTCACACAAGCGACCCACGTATTTCCAGATAGAGATTATCCCGCACCTTTCCGTCGTCATGCGGCAATTCGTCACCAGAGCAGCTGCTGCTTCCAGAGTTATCAATCTCAAAGGAAAAGTGCCGGATCACAGCTTCAAGAAGCCTTTGTGATTTAGCAAAGCCAGTCGTGGGTTAATTACGTTGTAGCTAAATCCTGGTCCACTAAAATGTAGATCTACAGTATTTAGGTGGGGTTTACAGTGTCATGGCACACAGTATTATGATGTCTAGGCCACATACACCCTTTGACACGGAAAATGGTCGCTCTGATGTAGCGTGAAACTAAGTGTCGTTCGGTTTCACGCGAGATTCACACGGAGAAATGTTAAGCATCGATGTCCGAGCATGAAGTCAAGTCGTAGCAGCGACGTATCTGTAGGCTATGTCACGAAACGACATATTCCCTTCGAAGCCTCTCATAAGGAATATCAGTATGGTAATTTGAGTTTTTCAGACTAGTTTACTGAATTCATTTTCTCGTAATATATTGAACAGTGATTATATTTATATATCTAAACAATTGCACTTTTACTTTATAATTGGTAGTCCTAAGTAATTATCTTTATATTTCTAATGTATTCACCTGAACTGGCAACTTAGGTAAGCTTCAATAATAGTATTTCACAACGTATCTATTATTATTATTATTATTATTATTATTATTACTTATGCATTTGTATTAATTATTGTAGATCTGGTTGAGTGTAAGAGATGGATTTAAGGCTTAACTGTGCTAGGTAAAATAAAATTATTATTATTATTATTATTATTATTATTATTATTATTATTATTACATCAGCTGCTTGTCTATGCGGATGACGTGAATATGTTAGGAGAAAATCCACAAACGATTAGGGAAAACACGGGGATTTTACTGGAAGCAAGTAAAGAGATAGGTTTGGAAGTAAATCCTGAAAAGACAAAGTATATGATTATGTCTCATGACGAGAATGTTTTACGAAATGGAAATATAAAAATTGGAAATTTATCTTTCGAAGAGCTGGAGAAATTCAAATATCTCGGAGCAACAGTAACAAATATAAATGATACTCGGGAGGAAATTATACACAGAATAAATATGGGAAATGCCTGTTATTATTCGGTTGAGACGCTTTTGTCATCTAGTTTTCTGTCAAAAAATCTGAAAGTTAGAATTTATAAAACAGTTATATTACCGGTTGTTCTTTATGGTTGTGAAACTTGGACTCTCACTTTGAGAGAGGAACGTAGGTTAAGGGTGTTTGAGAATAAGGTTCTCAGGAAAATACTTGGGGCTAAGAGGGATGAAGTTACAGGAGAATGGAGAAAGTTACACAACACAGAGCTGCACGCATTGTATTCTTCACCTGACATAATTAGGAACATTAAATCCAGACGTTTGAGATGGGCAGGGCATGTAGCACGTATGGGCGAATCCAGAAATGCATATAGAGTGTTAGTTGGGAGGCCGGAGGGGAAAAGACCTTTAGGGAGGCCGAGACGTAGATGGGAGCATAATATTAAAATGGATTTAAGGGAGGTGGGATATGATGATAGAGAATGGATTAATCTTGCTCAGGGTAGGGACCGATGGCGGGCTTATGTGAGGGCGGCAATGAACCTGCGGGTTCCTTAAAAGCCAGTAAGTAAGTAAGTAAGTATTATTATTATTATTATTATTATTACTTTATGCATTTGTATTAATTATTGTAGATCTGGTTGAATGTAAGAGTTGGCTTTTAAGGCGAGATGGCTTTTAAGGCTTAACTGTGCTAGGTAAAATAAAATATATTATTATTATTATTATTATTATTATTATTATTATTATTATTATTATTATTTAGCGATAGAGCTCTTTCTTCTCCTTGCATAGACCCGGCTTCGAATCTCTCTATGTAAAACGCACGCGTGTGAACACAGCGCTCACGATGATTCCCGAACTATTCAGAGATGGGGCTTAGTCTCCGAACAGCGACCAATTCCCATGTCAAAGGTTGTACGTAAGACTAAAGGCCCATTCACAATGAAAATTAAACATAACGTAAGCGTTAACTTAAGAATATAAACGTTACGGTAAAATCAAGAAGCATACCATCATTCACGATGGGAACATAAACATAACTGCAAACATAGGCTACTTGGTAACCATGGAAACATAACAACGACGCCATTTCCTCATATTCTGTCGTATACTTCAGCGCTCCACGATTGTGTTCTGTTTGCAAATCACGTAAGCATAAGCATGAAAGTTTGGAGTTTGCAAACTTTCATGTTAACGTCTTACGGTAATGTTTATGTCAATGCTTATGTGAATCATTGTGAATGATCCCATTTGGTAGCCTGGGCGCAAACTTCTGTGTTTATGTTACGGTTAACTTATGTTTAATTTTCATTGTGAATGGGCCTTTAGTCTAAAACAGCCATGGCGAAAAGGCCATGGTGCGCCGAGCCACTGTGTAAGCTGCAACGTGCATAGCACCTATGGAGGGAGGCGGACAACCGAAGGGGAAGTTAATGTTTAGGACGTGTAACGAAGAAAGAAATGAACAAGAAAACATAGGACACATTATCACAACCTAAAATTAACTGTCTTCAGAATGTCTCTGCGACAAAGTTTCAAAATCAGGAATTATGTCACTTACTGCCAATCGTGTTGATCACGAAGGTATTTGTCTGTCAGTCGTGATCTAAATTTGAATTTTACTATTTTCATTGTTGAAAATAATTTTTCACAAACGTAAGTTACAGCGAACATGGCTTCAACAGAGCAAGCGAAAGAACGAAGCTTCAAATATTTATTTTTTTCCAAAGATTTGAAAAGTTCAATATCTGTCAAGACCTTACATCTAGCTTTCATTTAACGTCACATTGTAAATCTGTGAGTTTAAATTGAAAATCTAACCGCATTATTCGTACATCTGCTGTAAAAGAATCGACGTACAGAGATGATAATGATAATATTCAAAACACATATTAATCCTAACCTTACTAAATGTGGCAACATGCAACTGAGACAACATAGAACGCATTGTAAAAAGAAAAACATGCATGCTTCGGACAGAATCTGAGACAACGGAGCGTTTGGGCTATGCCTTAGCTGCTGTGTATATCACATCAAAATTGATACAAACAGTTTACTTAAATAAAGTGACATGTTGCACCCTTCAACGACTACAGTTGCTTTCCCTCAAGCTGCGAAGGTTTGAAGGTTTTACAACTTTTAAATGAGTTGATAAATCTGAGATTATGAACAGTTTGTGATCAATATACCTATGTTAACATGAAGTTTTATTATCGTTCTCACCTGTGGCATAAATAACCCACAGCTTTGTTGTGTCGCACTTCCTCTTTATTGCCCCGAAATTGTTCGTCAGTGTCTGTGGAAATGAAGGCAGCGACTGCCAACATGTTTATTTCATTTTTCTGCGTAGGTCGTATAATGGGTTTATTACACTCCACACTTGGTTGTGAACTCTTTGAGACATTGTAGAGGGAAGTGTGGTCCGTCACAACTTATCTTCCTTCCGAAAATATCAATCTCCTTTCCCTTCTGTTTCTCTTTTCTTGGAAGCGAGTTCCACCCTTCCACAACACACGAATGCAGGCATATTCCTAACCTCGATCTAACTTGCACAGAACATGTCCGATTCGTAACAAGAGTGCATGAAATTACTATTGATTTACAAACAGATATAAAGTATGTACTTTCTTTACACTATGGTATGGAGAAAATACAAGTTAGTGCCGAACATTTGACAACTGAATAATATAAAAATTGTAGCTGTACATTTACGCTATTTAATCCAAATGATGTCTCATTATAGATTACATTGCATACGTAGATAAATGCCATTTCATGTAACCACTTTTATTTTCCCAAATTCACTAGCGTGCTATCATAAGATACCGTAGTCAAAGGTATGTTATTATTATTGTTATCCAAATATTGAAACCCTATTTTACCCTTTGGGTCAAAGTTATGTTATTTGGAACGAGAGGTTCCCTTCCACAGTCTACCTACCATCTATTATTGAAATTAAAACCCAAGTCTTTCAAATAGAAAACATCTTAATACAAATTCTTAGGGACTCTTTACATACCATTCAATATCATCTATATTTTCAGGGACGGTAATTTTGTCAATATGACATTTTGGCATCAAGCGCATCCAAAATCCAAAATTTAGTATGTTTTTATTTAATCGACTCTGCTCTGTATTCTGGATCCTTCTGGTCACCCTCACTGGAGGACTGATGATTTAATCAAATCTTTCTCTCAATAATAATTTCAATCAAAAGAAGTATAAAAACATTTATTCACTCACTCACTCACTCACTTATTTATTTATTTATTTTATTTATTTATTTATTCATTTATTTACTCACTCATTTATTTATTTATTTATTTATTTATTTATTTATTTATTTATTTGTCTGTCTGTCTATTTATTTATTTATTTATTTATTTATTCACAAACTGTACCCCCATCGGGGATAGCTCTTACGGACTCTGTACTCTCAACAAAACATACATACAGTATGTAAATAAAAGTAAGGATTGAAAAAAAAAAGAAACAAAGAAAAGGGCATGAAACACTACAATTTCATTAATGTGGCACCATGTTATTAATATGGATTTGACAGAATTTTTAACACAACTATCACTTCCAAAAATGCGCAAAAAGTGAAAATTGACATCCGAGCGAGTTACGAGGTTGTGGAATTCATCTAGTGCAAAGTCATTATATGAATAACTGCCTCATATTTCATTTCTTAAGCGTTTATAAAAGGGTAATATTTTAATACAGTTCTCACATTTTTTCTTCAGTAGCAGGAATCTACTAATCAATTAGAAGTATATTAGTTTTCTCATCTTAAACTCAGGGGAGGGAAATTGCCCCCTTATTCCCCTAAATGTCGAGATTTATATAAGGGTATAAAGGAATTTAAGAACGGATATCAGCCAAGGGTAAACGTGATCAAGGATGAGAATGGTGACTTGCTTGCAGACTCTCCATCAATCCTAAACAGATGGAAAAACTATTTTGCGCAACTACTAAATGTACATAGGCCAAATAGAAATGATCGGGACGAAATTGAAATACAAACTGCTGAGCCATTTATACCCGAACCCACGCTTTCAGAAGTCGAAATTGCGATAGAAAATCTGAAAAAGTACAAGTCTCCAGGTATCGATCAAATTCCAGCAGAATTAATACAAGAGGGTGGGAGTGCATTATATAACGAAATTTATGAACTTGTACTTGCTATTTGGGAAAAGGAAATTGTACCAGAACAATGGAAGGAGTCCATAATTGTACCTATTTTTAAAAAGGGGGACAAAACCAACTGTGATAACTTTCGAGGAATATCACTTTTGTTGACGTCGTACAAAATTTTGTCCAATATTCTTTTGAGAAGATTAACTCCGTACGTAGATGAAATTATTGGGGATCATCAGTGCGGTTTTCGGCGTAATAGATCGACTATTGATCAGATTTTTTGTATTCGACAGATAATGGAGAAAAAATGGGAGTATAAGGGTACAGTACATCAGTTATTCATAGATTTCAAAAAGGCTTATGACTCTGTTAAGAGGGAAGTATTATATGATATTCTTATTGAATTTGGTATTCCCAAGAAACTAGTTCGATTAATTAAAATGTGTCTCAGTGAAACATACAGCAGAGTCCGTATAGGTCAGTTTCTATCTGATGCTTTTCCAATTCACTGCGGGCTAAAGCAGGGAGATACACTATCACCTTTACTTTTTAACTTCGCTCTAGAATATGCCATTAGGAAAGTTCAGGATAACAGGCAGGGTTTGGAATTGAACGGGTTACATCAGCTTCTTGTCTATGCGGATGACGTGAATATGTTAGGAGAAAATACACAAACGATTAGGGAAAACACGGAAATTTTACTTGAAGCAAGTAGAGCGATCGGTTTGGAAGTAAATCCCGAAAAGACAAAGTATATGATTATGTCTCGTGACCAGAATATTGTACGAAATGGAAATATAAAAATTGGAGATTTATCCTTCGAAGAGGTGGAAAAATTCAAATATCTTGGAGCAACAGTAACAAATATAAATGACACTCGGGAGGAAATTAAACGCAGAATAAATATGGGAAATGCGTGTTATTATTCGGTTGAGAAGCTCTTATCATCCAGTCTGCTGTCGAAAAATCTGAAAGTTAGAAATTATAAAACAGTTATATTACCGGTTCTTCTGTATGGTTGTGAAACTTGGACTCTCACTCTGAGAGAGGAACATAGGTTCAGGGTGTTTGAGAATAAGGTGCTTAGGAAAATATTTGGGGCTAAGCGGGATGAAGTTACAGGAGAATGGAGAAAGTTACACAACACAGAACTGCACGCATTGTATTCTTCACCTGACATAATTAGGAACATTAAATCCAGACGTTTGAGATGGGCAGGGCATGTAGCACGTATGGGCGAATCCAGAAATGCATATAGAGTGTTAGTTGGGAGACCGGAGGGAAAAAGACCTTTAGGGAGGCCGAGACGTAGATGGGAGGATAATATTAAAAGGGATTTGAGGGAGGTGGGGTATGATGATAGAGACTGGATTAATCTTGCACAGGATAGGGACCGCTGGCGGGCTTATGTGAGGGCGGCAATGAACCTTCGGGTTCCTTAAAAGCCATTTGTAAGTAAGTAAGTAAGTAAGTATTCCCCTAAATGAAGTATTTTGTTGAACGTCAGGATTGAAGAGAATGAAGAATCGTATTATAATGTTGTACGGTAAACGAGCTACGCTTTAGAATGGCCGGATTCTTAAGATCACATCGCTTAAACCAGCCCTGGGCATAAGAGGGGAAGTTAAATGGACGGAGAAACCCCCGCCATGTCCTTTTTGTTACACCGCCTTATAAACAAACGCGAAGTAAGTGTCTGTGCATCAGTGGTGGATTTTAGGCGACCAGCGACAGACGAAAGTTCGTGTAAGCTATCATGCCCACCCCCTACAACCAGTCTCTGACTTTCCTGGCTGCTCGACCGCATCAAAACATTACTGTCTCAGCCGGGGAAGGTGGAGTGGGGAGTTATGAGGTGGCCCAGGCCCGGCTTAAGCCTTCTAAGCACAGAAACAAGAAAGGGGAACAAAGAGAGTATTGTCGGACCATCGGATCTGTGCCCCCGTAAGATACGCGAACTGAACCCTAATTCCTTCTCAGCCTCGGTAATTCATTTCTCTCCCTGCATTCCTATCTCTCTCTTTTCTATCTCTCTCCCTTTCTCTCCCCCACTACTCACAATTTTGAGCCTTCTTGCAGGACAGTTTATTTGCACTTGCAGTCCAGTGTTGTCAACTCAACATGAATACTGTAGCACGGAGTCACAGTCTAATACTGTGACGGAGTGGTGAAAAAAATATTATTAAGCAAGTAATAGCATTTTGCGATTAAGAGAAACAAACAGGTCAATATCTGTTTCCTATAAATAAGGCAACGATAAAAGCAGCTGCGGTCACTGGTGAGGCTTATTTTATTTCAATTGATTAAGTATTAAAATTACTTACTTAACTAATACTAATACAACATGTTATGTAATTTATGTAGGCAGGTTATAGCGCCTAATAAAGAAAATCAGGAGAGAGGGAGTCTGTGCAGGAGATGAAAAGTTAGAATCACCAGGGAAGAACAGACCAAGGGAACCTTTAATTCTTGTAGATCATATGAACAGATGTATATTTTAAGAAAAAAGATACAAGAATTTAATACCTTGCAGAAAGAAGTTCCCCGACATTAAAGAAATTACTGAAATTACTGAAGGTTGCGAGAGAAGCAATATTGTCCAAGGTTGGAGAGAAACGCTACGGAAAGTTTTTCGAGACATGCGATTCAGGTTTTAAAAATGTAGAAATACAGGGACATCATTTTATTTTTACTAACATTTCAGATATTAACCTGGCTATACCTTTGATCGACGATTAAGAACCGGAAACACCGTTTGCTACGCCCTTCCACGACTGGAGTTCGATGATACTGGCGTAATATACAAACAAATCACTTTACTAGGTATAGGAGGGAAGAAAAGTAGTTCACCCATTTACGTAAACTATGAAATATCGCGATTTTGAGTTTGATAATTCTCATTAGGTTTTTGTTTAATCAAAATACAGTACAGCATTAACATTGACTGTTTTTACTCACGAACTTAGCTTTCCATGCGGACGTATTCATTATGTAGTGTATATTATACTGTCTACAACACATTAGCGTACACTATAGAGAATGAAGTTAAATTGAAAAATAATCATAATATGGATATTTAAACACATTCTTCAAATGGTGGCCGTCCATTTCGATACAGGCTTCAGTTCTGATGTGCATATTATCGCACTATAGACTATTGTACGTAATTCCAATTACCAGATATAAGTAACTCATGTTGAAATAATTCTGTACCTACTCTATAAAAGAGGCCATACGTACTGTAAATTCAATCATCACTTCTTCTCGATCCGAAAAGATAAAATTACTCAGACATGCTATCTACTGTCCGTCCAAGTGGTTACGTCGCAGCGTCGTAGAAAGGGAGGAAATCACGTGACAGTTAATTACTTAACGAGGCCCTTTTATTTAAATTATTTTAAACAATTGCATGAGTGAATATTACGTAGACGTCCAATTCCTAACAGAAAATAATGTTCTCAGAAAAGAGCTAAGAGAGCCCAGTCACTAGCATTTACAGAGAGGCGAATAGAAGCAGGTGGGGGAAACCGGGATGCGACGTAGGCAAATGGAAAATGATGCAATATTGAAAGGTCTTTCGTTACTGGAAAACGCGAACATATTTTTGGAACGTACTGTTTACTATGACCGTAAGGCTACTATGACTGTATATGCGGACTTGGATCTATGTGGAGGAAGGTTGAACTTCATTAGTAGAAGGGGTGGGAGTGAAGTACATTCAAAAACTCAGGTACAATAAAAATTGAAGTAAAAATAAAATGATGTCCCTGTACAAGAGGTATTTTGATTGAAAGAAATGATATTGTAGCACGGAGGACCAGTTATTTATGACGTTTGACGGAAGTTTGGCAACATCCCTATTCGGCAAGGTTCGTGGCCTGCTGTTTGACGTGGTGGGAGGAAAGCGGGTGGAATGGAGTGAGTACAGGCGTTAACTTTTCCAAAAACGACGACAGCGCTGAAGGGGCACAGATCCGATGGTACGACAATAAAGGTAAAAAAAGTATGGTCATTACGCAGTGCAGATTCAGACCATTTCCTCGGCTCACCTGTGTGCATCGCTTTTCAATGAATGCAAGAGAGCGAAGTAGGTTAAGTGATAAGTTTCGCGGCACGCCACGACCACTAATTCTCTTTTCGTCTCCCGGATTTCGTGCGGGTTGGACGAATTCTGTACAAAGCTGCTACGTCTGTAGTAGGCGGCTGTAAAGAAGACAAATGGAGGGGCTGGAAATTCCCCCCTTACCCAATGCCGCTGTGTCCCTCCAGACATTTTTCCCCATACACATTTCTATTGCAGAAATTTGCACTGCAGTAACTCTCAGCGATACTCAAATAACGAAGAAATCATTTTCAAAAGTGAAAGTACCAAGTTCACAATACGACGCCCTTGCCCAGCCCAGCACCTCCACCACCACCTCAGTCGGTACACTACTTGTGTTTGTCATATGGTTATCTTCCACCCACGGGCTACGGAATACTTTGTAACAGATATTTACTGGTTTATTCTTTCAATAGTTGACGTGACGAGAGAAAGATTTGTAATAATTATGAGGACGTTTTAGTTAAGTCACTCTCGGAGATGTACAGTAAAGGCTGGTTCACAATAAACCGGGAACGAGAACCAGAATGAAAACGAGAAGCAGAGGACGTGAATATGAAAATTTTTGATTCACAATAAACCGAGAACGTAGACGACTATGCATATCGATATGCATGTCAATAACGATATGTAAAGTCGATATTACGCAGTCTGATGTTATTTGTGTATAATTGACCAATGGCGTTCTCTCATGAGTACAAAACACAGGTTAACCAACTTTGAAATTTCAAGTGAAACATTTCATTAGGTACTGTACTATAAATATGTCCATGCATCTCTATTATCACAACCTATTTTAAGGTTGTGAAACTTGGACTCTCAGTCTGAGAGAGGAACATAGGTTAAGGGTGTTTGAGAATAAGGTGCTTAGGAAAATATTTGGGGCTAAGCGCGATGAAGTTACAGGAGAATGGAGAAAGTTACACAACACAGAACTGCACGCATTGTATTCTTCACCTGACATAATTAGGAACTTAAAATCCAGACGTTTGAGATAGGCAGGGCATGTAGCACGTGTGGGCGAATCCAGAAATGCATATAGAGTGTTAGTTGGGAGACCGGAGGGAAAAAGACGTTTGGGGAGGCCGAGACGTAGATGGGAGGATAATATTAAAATGGATTTGAGGGAGGTGGGGTGTGATGATAGAGACTGGATCAATCTTGCACAGGATAGGGACCGATGGCGGGCTTATGTGAGGGCGGCAATGAACCTTCGGGTTCCTTAAAAGCCATTTGTAATTAAGTAATTAATTAATTAAGTCTACCATAACGTAAAATAATTAGAGAAGAAATATTTGTAATAGAACAAAAATGAACACAACAGTAGTTATTGAATTGAAGCGTGAATATGTAGTGTGTAATACAACCAATACAGTAATAAAATATGATTCACTTACGATCGGTGTTCAAAGATGCAGCTATTGAAAGCCACGCATTCTTCTTCATTTTCTCATATTTATACGAGGCGCGCCGCTTATCGTAAACATGAGGACTTTCCTCAACACTCAAAATTAGAATCTCATCAAATAAAACTTGCTCCATTATGCACAGCACAAAACAAAATAATGCATAGGTTATGTCACGGTCTTCTTGCAACAAAATATACGACGACAAAATAGCTATTAGATGGCAATAGAATGAATCTAGTGGGCTGTGATCGGAAACGTGAACGCCAAATTTGAAACTTGGCCAACTCTCCGTTCCCGATCCCGGGCTCCGGCAAGCTTTCCGTTAATTGTGAATGCTCACATTTAAATGTATACATTTTAACAATGTTACCGTTTTCGTTTTCGTTCCGATTCTCGTTTCCGGTTTATTGTGAACCAGCCTTAAGTAAGACCCAAGTATTTGGTTCTTGAAACTGCAAAGTGTTCAGTTGTTCAGACATTGGACATGTGATCTCCGTAAGTCACAAGTCACATACGATTAAAAAAACAGGGAGAGGGAGAGAGAGAGAGAGATACTCGCGCTCCTAGGTTATAAAAGCTTTTCATTTCATCAAGATTTCATATCTAAGCAAGGTTGTAAGACATGACCTTTTCACACTGCTGTGCCTATATTATTCATGAGAGATACAAATTTAAAGACACCGTAACAACTAACACGTTATCAAGAAAGGTATTTGGCAAGATAAGTACGAGATTGACCATGCTATTACATAACTTTCGCCTCTCATTTGAGAAAAACCTCATGAAAAACCAATCATCCCAATCGAGATTCGAGCTACGACCGATCGCAGTCTCGGAGGAGGAATCGAATTCGGTACCTCTAAGCTACGTCGTGTGTCAATTAATTTTACTGCTCCACTTAATACGGTTCATGTAATTCCAAAATTCAGTTATTTATAACAGAAACTGTATTTCATGTGTAGCTAAATAAAAAGAAAAGGCAATAAATTAAGCACGTCTTAAAGAGAAATATCTGCCTAGGATTTAATTAATTTTTATAACTGCAGCAACTTGATTACTGTCAAATATTGAGTCGCAATTATTATTATTATTATTATTATTATTATTATTATTATTATTAGTATTATTATTACTATTATTGTATGTATTTATTTACACTGCAAGTGGGCAAGCACCCGGTGGCAGTGGTATACACAATATAAACAATACACAATAAAATTACACTACGCAATACAATTACACAGTACACAATACAATTAACACAATAATTACAATTAGTAATAAAACATAAAATAACCTAATTTTACAACACAACCTACATATATATATATATATATATATATATATATATATATATATATGCCCTAATAATTTCAATAGTCTTTCACTTTACTCTCATCTCACTCACTGTAGTGGCACTATGACGCATTTCACTGACACTTTAGGACACATTTCACTGACACTATAGAACACATTTCATTGACGCTATAAATTATCAGTGATCGGAACTATTCACTGCACTGTAAAACCATAACTTCACTGACTCACCACGCTTCACTGATACAACAGTTCAAATAAGACAAATAATTACACCCTTATGCATACTTATAAACAGAACTACATTTAAGCTAAACATTTCTAGTCTAAGGCCCTCTTACACGCTACTTTTAAATAATTTACAATTCAAACCAAGGGAGTAACTCGTCAGGCGAAATAAATACATGTCACTTTAAAAAATTAAATGTTAAATGTCACCTTAATTTTAATTTGCACTTTATACACAACTTTTTAAGTTATTCTTGAATCTCCTTAAGGAAGGACAGCCCTCAAAGATCGCTGCAGGTAAGTCATTCCAATCATTTATAGTTCTATTTAATTTACCTACATCCGTTTTCTGTTTCCTACATTCGATTTTGAAATAATGATCGTTGCTACCATAGTACGTTGGCTTTTCTAACCGAGCCGTTATGTCTACCCATGCTTTCTGACCTAGATGTGCTCTATACAATGATGTTATTCTAGTTTTCCTACGTCTGTTTTCCAAAGTTTCCCATGATATTATTATTATTATTATTATTATTATTATTATTATTATTATTATTTGTCCTGCATTAAATTTGCCTTTCATCCCGTTCAACAGTTGTAGGGACTCTTAGCAAAGAGACGGCGCTTTCCAACGAGGAAATATAATTTTTGCAACTCTCTAAATGTTAGGTTTTGAAGTTAGCTAACCAGTGCATGTGATATATTTCACATTTGTCAACTTTGTGTTTGGCATAGGGATCCTGTACAACAGTGGACAATAACAACAATAAAAAGTTGCGGTCGCATGCCGGTGGAAGCGGCATATGGACTTGAAGGAAACCTGACATGTTAGCACGATACTGTATTACAGAAGATATATTTTACCTTCAATTCCCGATAAACTGAATTACTGTTCTCTGTGTGAATTTATTTCATAATTTTCCATTCAGAGGTCGCTGAGAAGATCACAGAGGCGCCAGGGTGCGCTGAGTGAATATCGGTACTCATTCTTTTGTTCGAATCCCGCGTACAACACGGCATAATAAAAAAAGACAGTATTTAACATAAACAAAGAAAATATTAAAACATAAAAGAAATACGGACTTCGGATGCAGTTCTATGGGAGTACCAACGTCTTTTCACAACCTGAAGCTGGACCAATTTTTATTCCTAGCCTTCTAATCTTGCTCAGGATAGGGACCGATGGCGGGTTTATGTGAGGGCGACAATGAACCTCCGGGTTCCTTAAAAGCCATAAGTAAGGAAGTAAGTAAGCAAACGAGTGAGTGAGTAAGTAAGTAAGTGAGTGAGTAAGTAAGTGGGTGAGTGAGTAAGTGAGTGAGTAAGTAAGTAAATGAATAAGTAAGTATGTAAGTAAGTAAATAAGTATGTAAGTAAGAAAGTAAGGGAGTGAGTGAGTGAGTAAGTAAGTAAATAAGTAAGTATGTAAGTAAGAAAGTAAGTAAGTAAATAATTAAGTATGTAAGTAAGAAAGTAAGTAAGTAAATAAGTAAGTATGTAAGTAAGAAAGTAAGTAAATAAGTAAGTGAGGTAAGTAAGTAAATAAGTAAGTGAGTAAGTAAGTAAGTATATAAGTGAGTAGCCTAAGTAGTAAGTGAGTAAGTAAATAAGTAAGTGAGTAAGTAGTGAGTAAGTAAGTAAATAAGTAAGTGAGTAAGTAAGTAAGTGGGTGAGTGAGTGAGTGAGTGAGTAAGTGAGTAAGTAAGTTTGTAAGTAAGAAAGTAAGTAAATGAATAAGTATGTAAGTAAATAAGTATGTAAGTAAGAAAGTGAGTGAGTGAGTGAGTAAGTAAGTAAATAAGTAAGTATGTAAGTAAGAAAGTAAGTAAATAATTAAGTATGTAAGTAAGAAAGTAAGTAAGTAAATAAGTAAGTATGTAAGTAAGAAAGTAAGTAAATAAGTAAGTGAGTTAAGTGAGTAAGTAAGTAAGTAAATAAGTAAGTGAGTAAGTAAGTAAGTAAATAAGCGAGTAAGTAGTAAGTGAGTAAGTAAGTAAATAAGTAAGTAAGTAAATAAGTAAGTGAGTAAGTAAGTAAATAAGTAAGTGAGTAAGTAGTAAGTGAGTAAGTAAGTAAATAAGTAAGTGAGTAAGTAAGTAAATAAGTAAGTAAATAAGTAAGTGAGTGAGTAAGTGAGTGAGTGAGTAAGTGAGTAAGTAGGTAAGTAAATAAGTAGGTAAGTAAGTAAGCAAGTAAGTGAGTAAGTAAGGAAATAAGTATATAAGTAAGAAAGTAAGCAAGTAAGTTTTCTTATAGATGAACCAGGAGAAATTCTACAAAGCACAGTATTGATATGTTGTGTAATCTTCTATGACTCGTGTAAAGGACAATAACATTCGGGTAGTGTACATCAGCATCCAGGGCGGATTTATGCACGTAGGTAGCTAGGTTTGTATTCTCATAGAACAGCTGTACCGCCAAGATAAGAATTCCCAATGTGAATTATAGCTATCATGTACTTTTAACGTAATATACAAGTCCTAATTTCTGTCACATTATATAATTACTTCTGGTGGGGGGGGGGACAAAATCTTAGGAACTGTTTTGTCTTCACTTCAATAACACGATAATAAGAAAACTGTAACAATATCACAACAAATATCACTCTTGCGAAGCTTTCTGGTTTAAAGCCACTCAGCTTAATAATAATAATAATAATAATAATAATAATAATAATAATAATAATAATAATAATAATGATTTATTTAACCTGGCAGAGTTAAGGCCATACGGCCTTCTCTAACACTCAACCAGGAGTAAAACTACGTTACAAAAAACACTACAATGATGTCTTCATCTTTCAACTGATTTTATATTTATATTTTGTTTCTAAATTTCGTACAGACAATCTCAATTCCATTTCCATAATTGATATTCAGTGTTTGAAATAAATGAATCGGGGATTGCGGAAACGGCACATGTCATGAAAACTAAATTCTTCAGTAGACACAAAAAACGGTATTACTGGTGGTAGACCACATGTGTACTTAATGCATAAGTTCAACCTACAAATGAACTTATTTTTCCACAACAGGCCACTGTAGAATATCATTGTAAAATCCTTGATATTCATGTGGTGTGTAACGTATTAGTTTGCGTATATCGTCAAGCTTCTCTCTTTGAATTGGCACGATTTTTCAATGAAGAAGGTAAATACGGTATTCTCCTTAATACATACAAACACACATTCTCATCGGGACAGATAAAAAAATTAATATTTTCTCTTACATCGTTTTAATAATGTCAAAAAAGTGCTTACACAAATTTTGGCCACTCGAGCGCAATTACGAAGGTCGTAAAAATAAGTTTCCATGGGGTCGTTTACAGAAAGAGAACAAAATTTCATGGAAAGTTTTATTGAACAGATATAGCAATTGTTAGGTTATTTTTCAACGTATTCACCAACAGAGTTGAGACATTTGTCATTCAGTGGGATCAATTTTTGTATCCTTGTGTCGTAGATGTCTGTCGTCTGGAATCGGAACCAATGTGTCGGCACATGTCTTTGACATCAGTTGTCTCTGCGCGCTTGCAGGGTTTCACAGGTCTCCAAATGTGAGACTGCTATTCTGACATATGTGGTTTCTGCATGGAATGGTAGCCCTATATCAACAGTCTATAGGACTCGAATACATTCATTTCGCCACAAATAGTGACATGTGCTGTTTCTGCAATCCCTGATTCAAATATAATTGAAGAGAGTGATCCCAAAACGCGTTAAGTCCACTTCTGTGTAAGGACTGGACTAGCTTTTTTTTTTATCCACGGACTACGGACTGAGTCAGTTTTCAAGCGACAAACACAAACTTTTAAATAAGGATTGGCGTTGTTTTGGAAGAAATCAAGTTAAAAATTCGGTAGAACTCTCAAACATAATCATACATATGTGTATAAATTATTCATAAATACTGCCAAAAGAACTGAGCGAGTTTTGGAATCACACTTTTCAATTGATTCGGAACATATTTCTTCAGGATACATACTGCCTAATACATTACTCACTTACTTATTTACTTACAAATGGCTTTTAAGGAACCCGAAGGTTCATTGCCGCCATCACATAAGCCCGCCATCGGTCCCTATCCTGTGAAAGATTAATCCACTCTCTACCATCATATCCCATCTCCCTCAAATCCATTTTAATATTATCCCCCCATTTACGTCTCGGCCTCCCTAAAGGTCTTTTTCCCTCCGGCCTCTCAACTAACACTCTATATGCATTTCTGGATTCGCCCATACGTGCTACATGCCCTCCCCATCTCAAACGTCTGGATTTAGGCTAATGTTCCTAATTATGTCAGGTGAAGAATACAATGCGTGAAATTCTGCGTTGTTTACATTTCTCCATTCTCCTGTAACTTCATCCCTCTTAGCCTCAAATATTTTCCTAAGAACCTTATTCTCAAACACCCTTAATCTCTGTCCCTCTCTCAAAGTAAGAGTCCAAGTTTCACAACCATACCAAACAACCGGTAATATACTGTGGAGTAACGGTCAGCGCGCCTGGTTGCGAAACCAGGTGGCCCGGGTTCGAATCCCGGTCGGAGCAAGTTACCTGGTTGAGGTTTTTTCCGGGGTTTTCCCTCAACCCAATACGAGCAAATGCTGGGTAACTTTCGGTGTTGGACCCCGGACTCATTTCACCGGCATTATCACCTTCATATCATTCAGACGCTAAATAACCTAGATCTTGATACAGCGTCGTAAAATAACCCAATAAAAAAATAACAGTTTTATAAATTCTAAGTTTCAGATTTTTTGACAGCAGAATAGATGACAAAAGCTATTCAACCGAATAATAACAGGCATTTCCCATATTTATTCTGCCTAATACACTATTATTCCGAAAGCTACCACCGTGTTTGTCTCAGCAGTTTCTGCAGTACACAAGGTGGTCAGTCCTGTACTGACAAATGCCGCTCGTTATTGGCAGCCGTAATGCAGCGTGACTGTAGCACTACAAGGATCTGCACTCGGGTTGCAACAGGAAGAGGAGGAACGCACCATCCCCAGGGACTCCCTGGATGGGAGGTACAGGTCACACAAGACTTCGCCAACATATGGGCCGCACAAGTTTCTACATATGGCGAGGTTAATATGATATGTACAAGAAAACACAATCCTCCGTTTGATACAATGCTGTCCGCAGCACCACAACACAATCAGCGTTTTTCTCTCTTTCAGCATCGTAACCAGCAACTTGATCTCCGTCTTCAATTTTTTTAAAACTAGGTTATTTAATGACGCTGTATCAACTACGAGGTTATTTAGCGTCGATGAAATTGGTGATAGCGAGATGAGGCCGAGGATTCGCCATAGATTACCTGACATTTGCCTTAAGATTGGAGAAAACCTCGGAAAAAACCCAACCAGGTAATCAGCCCAAGCGGGAATCGAACCCGCGCCCGAGCGCAACTCTGGATCGGTAGACAAGCGCCTTAGCCGACTGAGCTACACCGGTGGCCTTCTTCAATTTCGTTACTGTAATTTTAAAACGTCTTTCTTCATCATCTCGATTTATTCCCAACATTAATCTTACCCATTTTCAATATATTTTTTTTTCCATTCTCATCCTCTTCACCATTATCATCATTTTCGTCATCACTATTCTCAGCATCTTCACAATTTTCATCATCTTTACCACTTTCGTCATCTTCGCCATGCTCATCATCTTTATCATTCTCTTCTTTACCATTTTCGTCATCTTCACCATTTTCGTCATTTTCATCATTCTCGTCATCTTCCGCATTATTATCATCTTTACCATTGTCATCATCTTTACTATTTTCGTCATCTTCGCCATTCTCGTCATCTTCCCCATTATCATCATCTTTTCCATTCTCCTCATCTTTACCATTTTCATCACCTTTACCACTCTCGTCATCTTCACCATTCTTATCATCCTCACCATTTTCACTATCTTCGCCATTCTCATAATCTTCCCATTGACATCATCTTTGCCACTTTCATTATATTTACTTTTCTCGTTATATCCACCATTCTCGTCTTCTCCACCATTCTCATCTGCAACGTTATTATCTTTATCATTCTCGTCATCTTCACCATTCTCATTATCTTTATCATTGTCGTTATATCCACCATTCTCATCATCTTCACCATTCTCGTCTTCTCCACCATTCTCATCTACACCGTTATCTTTCTCATTCTCGTCATCTTCACCATTCTCATTATCTTTATCATTGTCGTTATATCCACCATTCTCATCATCTTCACCATTCTCGTCTTCTCCACCATTCTCACCTGCACCGTTATTATCTTTCTCATTCTCGTCATCTCCACCATTCTCATTATCTTCATCATTGTCGTTATATCCACCATTCTCATCATCTTCACCATTCTCGTCTTCTCCACCATTCTCATATGCACCGTTATTGTCTTTCTCATTCTCGTCATCTCCACCATTCTCATTATCTTTATCATTGTCGTTATATCCATCATTCTCATCATCTTCACCATTCTCGTCTTCTCCACCATTCTCATCTGCACCGTTATCTTTCTCATTCTCGTCATCTCCACCATTCTCATTATCTTCATCATTGTCGTTATATCCACCATTCTCATCATCTTCACCATTCTCGTCTTCTCCACCATTCTCATCTGCACCGTTATCTTTCTCATTCTCGTCATCTCCACCATTCTCATTATCTTCATCATTGTCGTTATATCCACTATTCTCATCATCTTCACCATTCTCGTCTTCTCCACCATTCTCATCTGCACCGTTATTATCTTTCTCATTCTCGTCATCTTCACCATTCTCATCAACTTCACCATGTTCATCATTTCCACTATTTTCATCATCTTTATCATTCTCATCTGCGCCATTATCATCTTTACCATTCTCATCATGTTATCATTCTCATCTGTTCGTCATCGCCACATTTAGACTCACCTAAATCATATATATTTCCGAGGTAATTATCGTGTTTTCCATCTGCAATATTGCATTTTCCAAGTTCTTAGGCCTATTTCCCTTTTTGTTGCCAATCCCGTTCAGATTCGAGGCTGGTTCAGCACAGTCTTACAGTATCGCTCATACAGACTCCATTGCAGGAAAGAAAAAGGAAAGCATTAAAAAGAGTTCGTACCACAAGAAACTTCACGTGGAACATAACTATGCTTCATGTAATTTTATATGCATTCAAGAGTATGACTTCTATTAATTAATGTTTGCTAATTAGCGGAAAACCAAACTTGTGACGTAATTAAAAGGTCATTAAAATGAATAGCTGGTTTTTTGCTCGGAAAGTGTAATGCGACCCACATAAGGAATGCGAGATGACTTTTGAAAGAAGTTATTGAGGAACTTCGTAATTACAGTTGCTGCTTGCAAGAACATGTGCTCCTCTGACATGACTTGCAACTTCCCACAAGATATTTATGTTCCTGACGAGACAGTCCAACAATTTAATTAGTGCGAATACTTCTTAGATATTTTGCAAAGTTCATCTAAATGATTCCTAGAATTCGTCACCGTCTTCATGCAAGCCGATCAAAGCAAGCTGAAGTTCATACATTCTGTAAGTTCTCCATGCGCCACTTGGTAGCGCTGGCTTACGTTACCGAGGACCCCGGGTCAAATCCCGGCGAAGACAGAGTCATGTTTGTGGATAAAGCCAACGTTCCTGAGGGCTTTACTCGGGGTCCCCCCGTTTCCCTTCATTTTACCGTCACTATCCATTTGAACACCCATAATTTCAAGCGATTTTACCGAAAAGTACAACTGGATGTAGTATTGCGACTGACATGCAGATGGCATCAGTGCAAGGAGGAGTAGTATGCTACTCGGGGGATGAAATAGCACCCTAGTGGGACTTCACCGGACCTTGAGCCTGCATGAGACACTCGATTGATAGTGCACTGGCGTCCAAAGATACCCGACCCAGAATTTTCTTATTGTGTAAATGAACTTTCTAACCACGGGAAACTTCAAAACAAAAGACTAGGCTTATAAAAATGGATGAACTTACTTATAAATACTTCCGCTAGTCGTCAATAGGTGACACTATTATCCATAAACTCAACTATCATAGATTTACATCAAAGTGAACTAACCAGTTTGCGTATAAAAAAGAACGCTGGAAGAAACGAAATGAAATGACATCGTTTGACAATAGATTAGTCCTTCCCCAGTCATATCGCTGTCAGTATGACAAAATATATCATTCATATAAAGATATTTGGCTGAAAGGAAATAGGTATAAGGAAGATAATCGCCATTAACATGAAGAGCAATGTTATGTATTTTGTTCATTTACCATATTTTATCATATTGACAACATTAGGTCAGCTAACCTATATATTACACCCTCGTTCAAATCTTTATCCTGGCTGCAACTTAATAACCGTAGAACACTTCATTCGCTGTCTCTTCTGTTTCGAGTTCTCCACACTTCTATTCCAAACTATATTCGTTCCCGGTTTAACTACTTATCCTCCAATCACAATCTAAACACCAGGTCACAGGAGAGCCAGATCCTAGCAGTTCCTGCCCATAGAACATCCCACTATTCATCCTCTTTTACTGTCTCAGTCCCCTGTGAATGGAATTCTCTACTTCAGAAGATTAGGGGCTGCCAGACAATAACCACTTTCAAGAAAAGGCTAAACGATTTCTTACGGGTGCAGTCAAATTCAAGTTATAATTGTGATCGAGTTTAATAATTTAATTTAATTTAGGTATGACTATTATTATTATTATTATTATTATTATTATTATTATTATTATTATTATTACATAATTATTTTATTGGGGTTGTGGATATAAAAAGAACTGTCATTGTATTATATTAATTATGTATTCTATTGTATTGTATTGTACTGTTTTGTACTGTATTGTATTAATTATGTTATATTCATAGCAATGTAGTAATTTTCTATCATACTGGTTGAGTGGAAGAGAAGGCCGAATGGCCTTAACTCTGGCAGTTAAAATAAACCATTATTATTATTATTATTATTATTATTATTATTATTATTATTATTATATTAACATGTCTAGTCTGAATACTAATTTGTAATGATCAGCCGTATGTTCTATTATGTAGACAAATATCTCACATTTCCGATTCTTCTAGACGAACATGAAATATTCGACTGCACTTTCAGGTGATTCTTCTCTGTGATTGTAGTCACCTGGTTACGGATATATTTCATGGCCTTGTGATAACGTCAAATTTTCATTGTGAATGATAACTCAACTGCTTTCTGTTATTGTAACATGTGAATTTCTTTAACTTTTCCATTGTAAATGTGCCTACTTCTTTCCAGGAATTTCTGTTAACAAGTTACTGATTCTAACACAGCTTTCTGGACACGTTCCTAAATTACAGTTCTGAAGTCAGAACCATAAATAAGCAAGTAACCATGGATTGGAATCATACAATGCAAGCAATGACTACTACCCACGTAACCTTAGAATAATAAGGGCTAAAATGTAAATATTAATGTTAAATTTGTTACTTATTTGTGTTTCGTCTAATATTTACGTTATGATAGATCAAGGTAATGCATCAATTTCGTACTGATTGGAATTTGTACATTGAATATTGCATTTTTTTGGAAGTGCGTAAAATGCATAGCAATCCCTAAGATGATTACTTACTTTTTTAGGCACTAGTGTTTTAAAGACTCACTTTAGACACTGATAACAGTAGGTAAAATGCAACATTACGCACTATCGTAGAAAAAAATTAATTTAACTCTAAATCCTTAATATATGCCTAAAGTAGCACATGACTTAACTTTTCAAGCTTGTATAGGCTTTGATAGAAAAATTACAGAAAAATATTTTTTTTCTATCATAATAGTTATATTTAATTCTACGGTCAATGACACGCACGCCCTTAATGAATTGTAAATATAGCGAAATATGAATGTTATGGAAAAATAATTAAAAGTCCATTTAGGCTCAAAGAAGACGAAGAAGCGCTGCTGCAAAGAAACTCGTATACTCGTAGAATTAATATGGAAGGAATTAATATTTATTTTATTTATTTATTTAACTAGCTAGCTAGTGAGTACAAATTACATTTATAAAACAAAAATGTTTCTAGCCACTACCGTAAGAGCCAGGCTCGTGTACGGTGTGGTCGCAGTCAATAATATAACGTAACATTTACAAGGACAGTTTACTAAATACAGTAAGTAACTTAATTCAAACCTATAAATAACACACAAGAGCAAGAATAAAGAAGAAAGAGAAAAAGAGAGAAAAATACACATTTAATATAAATTGACAATCCGACAGAAGCCAGTGATATTCAATAACAACATGAATACAGTCGACAGAAATAAAAGGTAAAAAAATACATTTGTTAATATTATATATCATAGATAATTTTACAAATTTCTTTTTTCAAAGCTTCAATTTTAAAATATTTCAAATTTGGAAAATGGTTTGTAATTTTATTATAAAGTCTTGGGCCGAAACTAGCACCATGTTTAAGAGCTGCACTTGTATGACATTCAGGCTCAGTTAATGAGAAAGTAGTCTTTTGTCTTCGAGTACGATATTCATGTCCATTAGATTTATGTTTTATTTGATTTCTGTGGTAGTAAGTTAGTAAACTGTATTTATAAATTTATTCAATAGGCAAAACATTAAAATCTGTATAAATTAAATTTGTTGGGTAGGCTAATCCATATTTTTAGTAGGCTCGTGCCTACAAGCTACAACACCGAGTGTTATGTTTCAGTGAAAATAATAATAATAATAATAATAATAATAATAATAATAATAATAATAATAATAATAATAATATTACGTAAACGTTTTCTTGCGGATAAATTACCTTCAAAACTCCAATTAGGAACAACATTAAATTATTAACAAGAACGAAGGTTATAAACTGATAGATGGCATCCCAAAGAAACTTCTTTATATTTTTTATGTACATGCTGCGCAAATCCGGAAATAATAATAATAATAATAATAATAATAATAATAATAATAATAATAATAATGTTTTACTTTCGCTGGCAGAGTTAAGGCCATAAGGCCTTCTCTTCCACTGAACCAGCCTTTATCAATACAATACATATTTAAATTACGAATATTTACTCTACACTTAAAAGGTTCTCAAGCAATATTCTTCAGTTTTAACGACTAGTAGACTACATATTTATTTAAATTTAGATAAACCTATAAGGTAAAGTAGTAACTTAATTTATGAGCTAATTTAATTCAATCAATTATAATTAATTTAATATTTGAGATAGCTAGTAAAATGATGAAAACTAATTTAATATAAGCTTACTAGGACTATGTTACAGGGAGAAAAAAATATATAAATATATATAAATCTAAAATATATTTCTGTAATGAGAATATTAATGTAATTGCCATTAGAGGTTTTGTAAATATATTTAGAGAAATTAATGACAATAATAAGAATGGACAGATGTTAGATTCATTATAAATAACAAATATTAATCAGCAATTAATCTGTTAAGTAAGAATTTATGTAATTTTGACCTAAATAAAGTTATTGTCCAACAACCCCTTACATCACTCGGAAACGTGTACTTACAGCAAAATATAGAAATAAAGAAAAGTACAGTATCAAGTGACACCGCAACTCACCTCTAACGTGTGCCCTGTACACAGTAATGGAGAAACCTTTCACCCGAAGAGAGCCGGTGGCTCGTAACTAGCTGCAATATCGTCCTTCTTCCTCCGCCGCCCCTCCTGGGACCACCCGGGTATTACTTCGCCTTGGCGAGACTGAAGATGACTCCAACTGCCGCGACCAATTCTACACGGCTCATTGCCCTTCTCTGCCAGAACATCCCTGTCTCCTTCACACTATCTTCTATCGCATCTCCCAGATAAGCAAATGTTTGGTCCTTACAGGTCGCTGAGGATTGCTTTTTCTCAGAACAAGCGCTAACACGAACAATGCACACCTTTAATTATTATTAATGTGCCATTTTTCGTATGTATGCGTGTATATATATATATATATATATATATATATATATATACGTCACAGCATTTCTTTACATGTAATGGTGTACCTCACATTTCTCCGTTTATGTGTTTCTTTCGGTATTGGTTCCATCCCCTCCCTACCGATATACTGTAGTATAATTACCCCCCCCCCTCCGGGGATAAAATTCGCTTTACTCAATATGAAGAACATGCAAAAGTTGCACAATCATTTTCTTGAAGCATTTGTACCCATTATAATGTTGAAACATTTGTACCTATTATATTTCACACATTTGTACCCATTATATTGTTGAAGCATTTGTACCCATTATATTTGAAGCATTTGTACCCATTATATTGTTCAAACATTTGTACTCACTATATTGTTGAAGCATTTGTACTCATATTGTTGAAACATTTGTACCCACTATATTGTTGAAGCATTTGTACCCATTATATTGTTGAAACATTTGTACCCACTATATTGTTGAAGCATTTGTACCCATTATATTGTTGAAACATTTGTACCCATTATATTGTTGAAACATTTGTACCCACTATATTGTTGAAGCATTTGTACCCATTATATTGTTGAAACATTTGTACCCACTATATTGTTGAAGCATTTGTACCCATTATATTGTTGAAACATTTGTATCCACTATATTGTTGAAGCATTTGTATTCATATTGTTGAAACATTTGTACCCACTATATTGTTGAAGCATTTGTACCCATTATATTGTTGAAACATTTGTACCCACTATATTGTTGAAGCATTTGTATTCATATTGTTGAAACATTTGTATCCACTATATTGTTGAAGCATTTGTACTCATATTGTTGAAACATTTGTATCCACTATATTGTTGAAAAATTTGTACCCATTATATTGTGCATTTGTACCCATTCTAATAGTATGAATCCCTTGATTCTGTGGTTTGTTCCGTGGTAATGTTTACTGCATTTTGACTGTGGTGCAAGTGTCTTTATGAACGGATTGTTCTCTGTCTTGTATTATATACGTAAAATGTTAAGCACAGTAAACCCTCTCTCCCTCTTTATAGGTTCGTGTGTATGTACAATCTATTCCATTAATGCCGTCACGTTTTGAAGTTGTGTTTATATTCAGTACTTCATCCTCTCCTACTGCTATGTAAGTATGTATACAAGACACCAAGACAGCCATTCCTATGAGCAAAGGGGTGCCGCTGCACCTCTGAAATATTGGCACGGAACGAAGAGAAATGACTTTTAAACTTTGTCTGAAGTCGTCTCATTCATGGACAAGTTTCAGCTACTCTTGAAGTTCTATCTCCTCAAACCAGCACACCACGCAACATCTGGAACTGTGAGTCAGCTCCAACAGTTATGAACGCAGCAGTCATATTTATCTGGAAAGAAGCCGAAGCTCTGCCAGGCTGCTCGCACCCCAAGCTGTGAAGCCCTTCCCATCAAGGACTTAGCGCACAGTTTATTCTAGGCATTATGTTTCACGTCTCACCCAACACGGGGCCAGGGCTTACGCCTGCTATCATACCACACGATACAGGCAGGGGTATCAATGCTTCACTAGTAACTTGGGCTTACGAATTCAAAAATCAAATAGATGCGCATATATATAGATAGGGCCAGAATTTTCATGAAATTTAATCTTTATTTCTGGTAAGACAGAAACACACCTGCTTCAGTGTTCACATGTTTTATGATAATGAAGTGTTTTAAGATATTTCTTCATTTCTTTTTTTGCATTTTTTCCTCAAGAGCATTTTTCTTTTATTGGATAATTTTTTTAAAAATCGTCGTTGAATTTTGGTGAGAAATCCCTATTAAACCATAATTTTCCTTTTTATTTCCTTTCTTATTTTCTGTACACATTTTGGCCATCAATGACCATTGCTTTGTACATATTTTTAACAGTTCTTCTATACATTCAATAATGCCACTTTAACGTTGACCCCTATGTAATGGATGAGTCCAATCACCCCTTCAATATACATTCGTCGGCTAAACCTGCTTAGATGGACAAGTGATCGCAGAGTATTTTTGGACATATTGGCAAGATCATAAATGAAAAGATGGAAAAAGTTTTAGACCAAATAAAAATGCAGTACAGTGATGTGCTCTAAGGACCTAACTAGAGAACAATCAATTTCACGGCAAGAAATTTATAGTGATTTAGTGACCAGTGATATTGTGTATTTTCGGATGCCCCTACTGTTTCAGTTGAAGTAGAAAGGCATTGTTCTCCAAGTTTCAATTTTGTAAACTTAAATGTGGTGTTCAGCGTATAACTTACTGCAACTCAAAAAATGAAAACAGAAATTAACAAAGACTAATCAATGGACGATATAGTAGGCCTACGTAAAATGAATTATGTATAATTATTTAGATAAAATTGATGTAAAATAAGATATGTAGGATAATAAAATAAAATAATACAGTATATTTCAAAGTTGGTATTAAAGTACGATTATGACTGGTCTCAATATTAAACAACCAAACCGTCTTTTCTTAATATGCCAAATTCACAATATAGGCCTGAAGTTTATTTAGGCCTATAGGTCTTTTTTTAGTTTAGGCCTATAGGGCAGTTTCGAAGGATAAATACGTCATTTTAGGACTTTTTTATATAATTTATAGGCCATAAAAGTTCAAGCTCTACTTACAATCATCATAACATTGAAAGTGGCATTCTATAGTGAAAATCCTAGACTAATATTTGATATGCCAGGATGGCGTATGGCTTCCATATAGAACAGTAATAAGCTCTCTATTGATTTATGTATTTTCTTACTTTAACAGCAGTTCAATGAAGGATGGTTCATCTTAACCTTCATTTCTTTTCCTTACTTTTGTTCTGATACATAAAATGGTCGTCGTTTCCAGAACTCCATGCTTGAAAAATGGCAATCCAAACGTACTGTCGTATTTCTGAGTGATTATTCATGTAGCCTATTCAGAAGTCAAAAGAAGTATTTGTATTTTCTTTACGCCATGATTGATACAGCTTCTTATCTGGGCATTTGGTCACACTATTAAGACAGCTGAATGAATTACATTTTCAAAGACCATCAGTCCATGTTGAACAAGACACAGTGTTGCCATCATATTGGACAGTAGTGATACTTCCCTCTAAAGTGAACACTACACACTTCAGGATTATAAAATATTCAAATGGATGAAACGTAAGAAGGTTTCGATCATAGAGCCGGGGATATAGGAAGGTTGTTTTGATCATAGAACCCGGGATATAGGAAGGTTGTTTTGATCATAGAACCCGGGATATAGGAAGGTTGTTTTGATGAGGGCCGTACAGGGGAATGTTAATGTTACGTTTTATTTAACGACGCTTATATCAGCATCGCCGGATGTGCCGGAATTTTGTCCCGCAGGAGTTCTTCTACATGCCAGTAAATCTACTGACATGAGCCTGTCGCATTTAAGCACACTTAAATGCCATTGACCTCGCCCGGGATCGAACCCGCAACCTCCGTACAGGCTGGGACTTAAAAGGGTATACGACCCTTAAGAGACTAGGAGAGGAGGACAATATCCAGGTAACGGTGAAAGACAGCCCAGCTTGTATTTAATAATGTAAAAATGACAGAACCAATTTTAGCAATTACCTACGTTATGCTGAAGGACCAATAATATTGTACATTAAATCAGATATTGATTAATTAAATTATATATGGTAATAATAATATACTATATTATATTGGATTAGGCAATTCTTGAACAATAAGAGAAAGAGTAAAAATGAGTACATTTCTGACATTAAAAAAAAAGAGTTGAAATGAACAATTTCTATAGCTGCAAATGACAGAAACTGGTGTCGCCCGACATGTTGTGCGCCGGCTGAAAGCGCTGTTTTCTTCGCGGACTCGTGGCAGAGAGGTGAACGATAATTTCCATCTTCCTACATAACTAAGCCAAGGGGACTGAGTGCACAAGATTGGGGGCAGAATCGCGCCTTCCTCCTCAGAGACCATGTTTCATCGGTCGATTCCTCCCTCCGTCTCTTCCATCTTCTGTGAAGAAATCCCCGGCTTCGAGTCTCTACACAGAACCTTGTTTCCTTTCATCTCCAGAAAATTTGTTAGGTACAGTGCGGACTACGCCTCCCCTAAGCCTGCTGCAGTAATTGGTGGCTTAGGCCGCTTCACCTTCAGTCAGTGTTTGGCACTTGTATCGAGCACAGAGTAAGTATAGTAACTGTTATTGCAAACTACAGCAAAGGTAAAAGCAACTAGCTAGATAGCGGAATTCTTTCAAGAGGATTTTTATACTAGACCTAATATAGAGATCTGAGTTGCCACAGTTTTACCGACTCCGTCCAAAATTGTTTATGATGAACACTGGAAGTTCAGATGACTTTGGAAGTGAAAATCGATTTTTTAACCAGGGAAATACTCGTATTTTACGAAAATACTGCCGTGGTTCACTGAAGTATAGAGCCTTAGGCCTAAATATTAAACTTTATCTCCACAAAGAAAAATCCCTTACAAATTGCACGATTTTCTCTTCCAAAATTACTTGAAATTCCCGTGTTCTAGTTTCGTCTGACTCTCATCCTATCAAAAGGTCTAATCAATAAACAAACTCTTATCTTATCTCTTCAAAGGAAAGCGTAGTATTTGACACCCGACTGAGTATAAATTAAAAGCAAATACTGTCTGAATGTATGTATGTATGTATGCACGTACGTACGTATGTATGTACGTATGGTCCACACCTGTGGAGTAACGGTCAGCGCGTCTGGCCGCGAAACCAGGTGGCCCGGGTTCGAATCCCTGTCGGGGCCAGTTACCTGGTTGAGGTTTTTTCCGGGGTTTTCCCTCAACCCAATACGAGCAAATGCTGGGTAACTTTCGGTGCTGGACTCCGGACTCATTTCACCGGCATTATCACCTTCATATCATTCAGATGCTAAATAACCTGAGATGTTCATACAGCGTCGTAAAGTAACCCAATAAAATAAAAATAAAATTTAAAAAATGTATGTATGTATGAATGTATGTATGGTCCACACCTGTGGCCGCGAAACCAGGTGGCCCGGGTTCGAATACCTGTCGGGGCCAGTTACCTGGTTGAGGTTTTTTCCGGGGTTTTCCCTCAACCCAATACGAGCAAATGCTGGGTAACTTTCGGTGCTGGACTCCGGACTCATTTCACCGGAATTATCACCTTCATATCATTCACGCGCTAAATAACCTAGATGTTGATACAGCGTCGTAAAAAACCCAATAAAATAAATAATAAATGTATGCATGTATGTAACCTATGCGGTGGCTGAATGGTCAGGTCTTCAGACTGTCACGCAGGCGGCCCGGGTTCGATTCCCGGTCAGGTCTGGGATTTTTTCATCATTCCGTAGCATTCCCCAAACGCCGGCCGGGGACGCATGGAGGGGTTGGCCTAGGGACGTGTAGATCTGGCTGCTCGAAACCTGGATCAGAGAACCTGAGTGTGGTCGGCCAGTCTGGGTTTGGGAATGCGTCACCAGAGGGCTAGCGCAATAGATCTGCACAAGATAGCAGTACTGGGCCATAGTGGCCCTCTCCATTCAATTCAATTCAATTCAATTCATGTATGTATAGTATGTATGTATGTTTTTAATGTTGATATCTTTCGAAGTTGCTCTGACCATCCATCATTCATTGCTTTTTTTCTAGGTCTCTTTTTTTTTTTGCTTCATAGTTTCCTTTTCCGCCCTTTTCATCACTTCAGCACCAGTTCAACCCACTCTTTGGTAATTATAATTTTCCACTATTTTAATTCCTTTCTCATAAGTGCAGCTCCATCCTTGAATATGTGCATTCGGATGTTATGTTTTATTTAACGACGCTAGCAACTGCAGAGGTTATATCAGCGTCACCGGATGTGCCGGAATTTTGTCCCGCAGGAGTTCTTTTACATACCAGTAAATCTACTGACATGAGCCTGTCGCATTTAAGTACACTTAAATGTCATCGACCTGGCCCGGGATCGAACCCGCAACCTTGGGCATGGAAGGCCTGCTGTGCATTCGGATTCGTAACCAAACTATTCAGACCACGGCTGGAGACAACGTAGGATAAACAAAAGACAAGGGACATCCGCTCAGTTCTTGCAGGGAAAAGAACCCGGGACCTCTGCGCTTTCAGCAGGAAGCTCCATTTCTCCGACTGTAGAGGAAAACTTTTTAGAATAAACGAGCCATAAAATATTATTGGTTTGTTAGGTATAGACAGATCGACGTACCCAGTTGTCTTGGACGTTGGGGACCGGTCTATCTATGAAAAATAATTACCAGGCTTCAAGTATCGCGTCCCTAACGGAAAGATTAATGGCTTCGGTGCAAATGTGTAGGCTCAAGCCGTGGATTTAGACCTCAGGAAAGAAGTTTGTAGCATAGCAGCGGCTGGTCAACGACGGAGCGTCTTTTAAAGAACCTTCCACAAAACTAATACATAAAAATTTCCCCGGGGAGAATGTCCAGACGGAGAAAAAACAAGGAATACATGTTACTTCTGCCGAGAAAGAAGTACGAAGAAGAGGGGAGAAAAATGCCGTGTTGTGTCTGAGCCGTGTTGCTAATGTCCCCTTCACTTAACTGGTCCGCCATCGGAGGTGAGAGGGAATCGATAGATAATCAGAGATAGTGCTGCACGCGACACGAAGACCTGCCTGCCAATCAGCCCCCTGCACTGCTAACGAGCAGGCTGGCCCCAAACCATTTCAAATTATACTATTCAGAGTCAGCGGCCTCAGAAAACTCCCATCAAACTGTTTCCAAGTGCTTTTCTATCATCCGATAGATCAGTGTCACAGCGAGATTTATGCAGATCCACCTTGCTGACGGGAGTGGCAAGATCAGATAAATAATTTTGTCACACTCTCAAGATTCTCATTATTATCATTACACATTTCGTCCCCGTTTAACTTATTACAGGCCAAATTTCATTCTCTGAAGAGGATATATATAATATTAGAAATAAGGCAGAGACGAACTGTAAAGAAAGGTCAGAACCTGCGACAGCTGATGATATAGCAGTGGTATTAGATATGATTCAAAAATGAGGGGATGTGACCAAAAAATGCAAGTAAAGTGAAACTGTAAAAGATCGAGAAGTACAGGGGAGAGAGAAAGTGTATAAGCAGATGTGTAAAATAAAATATAAGTATTTATAGGAAGTGAGAACAGTGGCAATGGATTAGGTGTAAGCGGAACAGTGAGAAAGTGAAAGTGAGCGCAAATAGGAATGAGTGAAATCAGTGAAAAAGGGGTAAGAGAAGTGAACAAGTGACAGCATATAAAACAGTACTGACATTTGAACGTTGGAACAGTAAATGAATATAAGAGAAAGATAGGAGAAAAGGTCAAAGAACAAATAGGTCAAATAATTCAATATGATAATTTATAGAGAAAAATTGAAATTGAGATTTTACTGAATAGTAGTTAGAGGAAAAAGGGGGAGTGAAAGGAGTATATAATATTAGATATATTAGGATTAATGAACAAATAGAGAATAGCAAATGAAATGTGGGAGAAATACTGAAGGGGAGTTTGACCAAGTAACAAAAAAGGTACATAGTGTAATTGGGAGTATTGGTGTAGACGTGTACTGGAAATAATGTGTTATTGTAATAATATGTAAATGGTGGCACCGGATACAGAAATGTGAGGTACACCATTACATGTAAAGAAGTGCTGTGACGAAATATATCATATCATATCATATATGAATATTAATTGGCCAGAATTCCTTTTCATAAATCAAGGTGTTATGAATTCATCTTCTAGCATTCTATCACAATAAGAGCAAAAAAAGAAAAGAAAAAATGAGTATACTAATACGTTTTAAATTAGAAAAACAGGTATCACACTGCGACGTATCTACCTTCTGCGACAACTTCCAGGCATGCCGCACCACATTTATTTAACCTGGGCCATCCCCATCCAAATCCATATGCGAGATAGTTCACTGCAGAGACCCTTGACCTCGTATTTCATTCATTCATTCATTATCTTCCATAGATCTTAGATGAGCAATGAAGCTTTAAGATGTGGAAGAAGTCAAAATTTTACAATATTACAATTACAATTTTAGAAATTTTTACAATATTTTACAATTTTTACAGTTTTACAATGTAGTAATTTTCTACAATGAGGTGAGGTCCGAGGATTCGCCAAAAGATTACCCGGCATTTGCCTTTCGGTTGGGGAAAACCTCGGAAAAACCCAACCAGGTAATCATATCAAAGCGGGAAATGAAGTGATGCCGAGGACTCGCCATAGACCATCCGGCTTCAGTCCCACGGCTGGGGAAAACCTCGGAAGAAACCATTCAATGAGACCAAAGGGGGATCCAACCCAAGCCCGAACGCAACTCCGGGTCAGCAGCACTCAGTGGGTATGGAGGTAAGGTTTTAGTCTGAATTTAATTTCCGTGTCGATAGATACGTCTATATTAACCAAACCTAAAAAAAAAAAAAATAAATAACTTTCGTTTCTGATCTCACATCGCATCCCCTATCGCGTAGCCCATATGCCAGGTCTCGCCTCTTGATCTGTACATAATTTTGTTATGTAACCTTCAATGTGTAGTCCTTTTTGAAATTGTTATTAGGTCAATCCTCTTCTGATTCTTGCAGTGACACGTGTCCGTCAGTTTCGAGACAACTTAGGAGGACGCGAGCTCGCTCCTCTCCACTTTCCATCTTTCCAGTTTCTAAGAAGGTCGTTCGAAAATTAAGGGCCGGTTGACCATTGAACACAAAACAAAAGACTACAAATGCTTTATTGTATATATTCCTTGCTTATCACCTGGAATGGACTTTAAGGCAAACAAATACTTATCTACGTGCAACTAAAGGCCTGAAATTCAGGTATAAATTTCGGACCAACTGTCACCGATGTAAACACTAAATATTCGGTCAATGAAGGATACCACTTCGAAACTAGTCAGCCAAGTAAATTTCAAAAGTTAACACAGTATAGACATCATAAAGTTATTCAGTGATTATAAGTGATAAAAGAGTGTATCGAACAATGAATAATAAGTATTATTCTTTTTGTAATTTTTGAAAACTGAATATATAAATACATACTTTTTAAAATTTGATTAAAACATATATTTTTAATCTTTTTGATGTAACAAGCTCAATTTTTCGGTTTCTTTTTTTCTTTCGGTCCTGCAGAGCTGTTTTGTTATGTGCGTAGAAAGAATGAAGGTGGGATAACCTCCAAGTATCATATGACTCATGCGGCAGAATCACGCCACATGCTGACTAACTTGAAGATAGACAAGTGTCTGATTGCCCCTATCAGTTCTGAGGCGCTGTGACATTGTGCAACATTCATTCAGACTCTTCAACTAAACGGGTCGTATTCGTTTCAGTGTTGAGTGATACAGTTTTTCCGCCGCAACTGTGAATCAAGTGCTAGTGCGATTGCCTTCCATCCAGGTCGGGACAGGTTCGATCCCCGGCCAGGTCGTGATGCAAAAAAGCAGACGTTGCACAGGTTTTCCTCGGGGTACTCCCGTTTTTCTCTATCATTCCACTAATAGGCCTACTCTCCACTACCTCCTCAAGTCATCTAACATTAGAATCCCCTAGATTCAAAACTCCTTAAAGATCATTTTGTTCATCATTGAGGCACGCTCACATATTGCTCGCTAAGAATGAATTCTAATATTTATATAGTTTGAATTCAAAAAGTCACTGAATTTCAAGCAAAAGGTTTGTTAAAAGTCGCTGTTAGATTGAAAATTCACTCATTTGCCACCAATTACTGTCAAAATTCTTTAATTTGTGGAAGTGGATACAGAGGATTTTGAATCTGTAGGATGCATTTGCAGTAGTAGAAATAGAGTGGGATGAAGTCCTGGGGATTGTCACACAACTCCGCCGACCATATCCCCTCGTCACCACTTAGGAGAGGCTTATACATGCCATATCAAATCAGCATGCTGAGATGTCATTTCCGCCATTTTTATGGAAGAGTTATATCCCTGTGACTCGGTCCCCAATGCCTTGTCTCTTAAAAACAACTTGCATCACACAAATGCAAAAATGCATGGAATTACAATTAATTACAAAACAAAATAACAAGTGGGTGGCCGGGTAGCACAGTTGGTAGAGCAGCTGGCTACGGACTGGAAGGTTCAGGGTTCGATCCCAGGTCGTGACAGGATTTTTTCTCGTTGCCAAACTTTCAGAACGGCCCCGAGGTTCACTCAGCCTCCTATAAAATTGAGTACCGGATCTTTCCCGGGGGTAAAAGGCGGTCAGAGCGTGGTGCCGACCACACCACCTCATTCTAGTGCCGAGGTCATGGAAAGCATGGGGCTCTACCTCCATGCCCCCCCCCCAAGTGCCTTCATGGCATGTTACGGGGATACCTTTACCTTTTTTTTACCTTTTACAAAATAACAAGTAAAGGCCATAATTGTATTTTAACGTTTATGCTTTAAACTCAAAATGTATATCTAAAAAAGAAGCTGTTCATACATAATGCATTTTAATTAATCCGAATAGATGTATTATTATTTCATTAAGAAATAATTGCAAGATAGAAAATTATTTTTAACAAAATACAGACGTGGACAAATTATTAGACTAAAACGTTTTTCTTGGAAACATAATATAATTCGTCACATCAACTATCAGTATAATTCACAGAGTCTCTATTGTTGTAAATATGATGGTTTACATCTTCTGGTATATTTTTCCAACGGTTAAGTATATTTTTTCTGGCTATGTTGGTACTACTGGTGTTTTAATTATATGCTGCAGAAGATATTCTCCCGTGGCCTGCAAGAAGACCGGACATGAACGAAATTGAAAATCTGTGATCTATAATGAAGAAGAAAGTGAACAAAAAGAGGCTTACAACAAAACATGGACTCATTTAAGCACTGTCTGATATCTGGCTAAATGATGCTGATATTCAAAGAAAGTGTCAAACTTTGGTTTCCAGCATCCCTGACAAAATCAACGTGTTAAAAAAGAATATGGGAATGTTCACAAAATATTAGTAACCTCAAGACTCAATTTTCTGTTCATTGTATCTCTGCAAAATGCATTTTTGTTCATTATTTATACCGATAAATACAGCTTTGTTGCATATATAATTACTTTAGTCTAATAATTTGTCCACTCTGTAGTACTTTCAGGCTCCTAATGGTTGCAGTTTCACGCTGCATGTTGTTGTTCTTAACGATATTCAACTGTAATGCCTGGATTGCTGAATTGAATTGAAAGAGAGGGAAATGGGGGGAGGAACTTTGAAGCTAAGCGAAAACGCGCCCTTAAAAGAGAGTTCGGGCTAAGAAAAACTGAATATGAGCGCCCCAAGCCTGTTGGCCATTAGTCTCAATCCAGGTTTCGCTGGTTCACTGAAGCAGCTCTAGAATATTTTGAAGGTGAGAAAGTTGAAAATGGACGTACCCTAACAGCTACCACAATAACATCTGCATGGCTCAATGTGATCTACCTTTTACATCCCAGAGCAGTCTACGTACAAAGAGAGCGAGACAAATCTAACATTCGTTAAGGGTATATGTACGTGAACGACCACTAATATTATCAGAAAATGCAGGCTCTAAATTTCTAAAATTTTATAAGAAAATGAACTCACAATTGGACAAAAATTACAAGGTACCACAACAAGACTTATTAGAACTTAAATATCTGATAACAGTATAAAAAAAGGTTACTAATAATATTTTTGAAACCAGTTTTGTCAATATATGAAAAAAAAAAATTCTGCAGTTATCTATATCATTTGGTAACCATAACATTGCTATGATCTCTCTGACATCTTTAATATTTTTCCTGCATGTAATAAACACTTATTTCTGAAAAGCAGACTACTCTCAGACATGTAGAGTTGTTTATTTTAATACAATTATTTTTTTATTTGTCCTATATAAAATATATTAAAATTTAGATAAAATTCTGTGACCTAATTTTTCTATTTTCAAAGAAATGGGCATCATTGTAGTCTACATTTTGCATAAATGGACGTTAAATCAGTGTACAAAATTTCAGAATTCTATCTCTAATCGTTGTGGAGTTATGAAATAATGCGTGAAAATTTTCAAATTTTCGAAAATTTAATTTAAACTAAAAAGTGAATTCTAAAAAATATTATTAGCAGTGTTTTTTAAATACTTTTATCAGATATTTAAGTTCTAATAAGTCTTGTTGTGGTACCTTGTAATTTTTGTCCAATTGTGAGTTCATTTCCTTATAAAAGTTTAGAAATTTACAGCCTGCATTTTTTTTTATAATACTTGTGGTCGATCACGTACATATACCCTTAAACCGAACACTGTGGTAATCCTCATGACAGAAGAGCTTTGCATACTGCCTACAGCTTCAGGCGTTCAGTAGCAATACAATACCGTACATCATTTCCGTTTTTTCTAACCGTTTGCACAGGACTCTATTCGGAACTGTCCCATCGCCGACAACATTCGACTTCCCAATGCAACAGCAGCTTTGAGCGCTTCGTTTCTCGTTCTCTGAAATTCTTTGACGTGCTCTGCAATGGAGCAAGGTAATCCTCGTTATTAATGTTGTCTGAGTCCGGTCATCAGACGCGAGCTCTGTACAAATTGTTTTGGAAGGTGGTGCCATGTCGCCCATCTCCATCGAACTGCACACGTTCATCACGCCGCCCCCAATCCATACTCGCTTTAAAAATTCAACAGGAGTCAGGGAGAATCATTTATTCATGTGCTGAATGTGTCTCTGGTGACCCATCAGTTCGCCACGTCAGCATGTTCGCATATCTCCTGCAAGTATGCAGCCAGCAGGCCGTGTTACCAGTATGGACTCGACGCTGGAAAAACCCGGGAAATGAATGTCTCCCATGACCCATTTAAAATCAGTGGAGCGGGCGAAAATTTACAATTTAGCTAAATTTCTTCTCGCACATGCGTGAACGATGAGCCTCACGTAACATGTTTTATTTCATAAGAAAACACAATTCTGCGTTAAAGGTACGATAAAAAAAATGAACTCATTTTCATTACGAAGCCATGAAAGTATTAGCATTTATGAAAGACTAAATTACAGTAGGATAAAATTGAAGTGTAAGAATGACTTATGAACACCTACAGTTGTTTGCAGGCTACCAAGTGGTCTTCAGCAAAAAGGAAGACGTTTTGAACGAAAAAAAAAGCATTTAAAATTGAGCACATGATGTCAAAATATAATTACCTAATATTGAAGATTCGACAAGCAAGACAAAAGAATACCACGTACAATGTATGAAGGAAAGAATTCCATCCTGTATGAAATATTAAGCAACAAACAGGAAATAAATATTAGTCATAACCAGAGACAGGAAGTTTAGGCATTATGAATCATTAAAATAGGCAGGCAAAAAGGCATCATAAATAGCTAAAATATGCAGGCAAAAAAGCATTATAAATAGCTAAAATACGCAATAAAAGGCAATTACAAAAACCTTGCACTAGACCCACAACCTTGCACTTTCCACAAAGGGATCGTGATTTTTGTCTATATCGACAGGATATAATTTATCCTTCTGGCGTATTTCAATAGTGTGGACGGTTTTCGTGTAAAATTAATTTTAAAAGGATCTAATTTCAAGCCACTCCACACAATACGAGTTGGTTGCAACACAGCGCCAGACAACAGCTCATCTAGCGAGACACACCGAGTTCGTTGACCTCTTATATCTGTTTCGCGAGTAGTGTGTGTTAGCGGCGATGTTGCCGGGCTGCTGAAACTTCACACTTAATTTTTTAATTAACCGTGCATTCACTCACAAAACATAGGTTAATATAGGTTTCCTACCCATTTCAGGTTCCTATCGTCCCTCTAAACCTGTAAAGTTATTTCCCTTCCACTCTGTATATATGTACAGGGACATCATTTTATTTTTACAAACATTTTTAATATTAACCTGGTTATACCTTTGAATTAACGGTTGACAACCGAAAACACGTTTGTTACCCCCTTCCACGACTGGAGTTTGATGATACTGGCGTAAAATACAAACAAATCACTTTACTAGCTATAGGAGGGAAGAAAAGTAGTTCAACCATTTACGTAAACTAGGAAATATCGCGATTTTGAGTTCGATAATTTTCATTGTGTTTTTGTTTAATCAAAATACGGTACTGTATCAACAATAAGTGTTTTTACTCACGAACTGAGCTAGCCATTCTAACGTATTTGTTATGCAGTGTATATTATACTGTCTACACTCTACAGCATATTAGCGTACAATTTAGAGAATGAAGTTAAATTGAAAAATAATCATAATATGGATATTTATACACATTTTTGAAAATGATGGCCGTTCATTTCGATACAGGCTTCAGTTCTTTTGTGCATATTATCGCACTATAGACTATTGTACCTAATCCCAATTACCAGGTTCGTATTTCGTACTAGTAACTCATGTTGAAATAATTCTGTATCTACTCTATAAAAGAGTACCTTACGTACTGTAAATTCAATCTTCACTTCTGCCCCATCCGAAAAGATAAAATTACTCAGACATGCTATCTACTGTCCGTCCAAGTGGTTTTGTCGCAGGGTCGTAGAAAGGGAGGACATCACGTGACAGTTAATTACTTAACGATGCCCTTTTATTTAAGTTATTTTAATCAGTTGTATAATATTACGTAGGCGTCCAATTAATGTTTTCAGAAAAGAGCTAAGACAGCCCAGCCACTAGCATTTACAGAGAGGCGAGCAGAAGCAGGTGGGGAAAACCGGGATGCAACGTAGGCAAACGGAAGACCGTACCTGTGCGAGAATATGATTCAATATTGAAAGCTCTTTCGTCACTGGAAAACGTGAACATATTTCTGAAACGTACTATACTCACTATCTCAGTACTGCTTACTATAACTGTAAGGCGACTTTGACTGCATTCGCGGTCTTGGTTCTATGTGGACAGTTGTAAGTTTACTAATAGAGGGGTGGGAATAAAGTACATTCAAAAACTCAGGTACAATAAAAATTGAAGTAAAAATAAAATGATGTCCCTGTATAAATCATAAACATGGTCAAGTGGTCTGAGCGAGTTTTGGGACCTCACTCTCCTATTTCTCTCTAGTTCCCCTCTTTCTGTGGAGTCTACCGCAACTTTAATATGTTGCGGTTATTTTACGACGCTTTATTGACCACCATGGTTATCTAGTGTTTGAATAAGACGAAAGTGATGATACCAATGAACTGAGTTCAGGGTCCAGAGCCGAAAGTTCTCATCATTTGCTCTTAATGAGTTGAGGGAAAATCCCTGAAAAAATCTAAACAAGGTAATTTGTCCCAACCGAGATTTGAATCCGGGCACACTCGTTTCACGGCCAGGTATGCTAACCGTTACGCCATAGCGATGGATTGTCTGTTATGGTAGTAACAATGATGAACAATGTGTACAACATCAAGACAAGACACTCCAAATTATGGAAAGGGGCCTCACTTTTCTGCTATATTCTACAGCGCATTGAAAACTGAGGTCCGAGCCCAATGTCGAGGTAATGACTTTCTTGCACTCCCGTAATTAAACGCTGCAAATATCCCGTCAACGCGAGTAGCCTACAAGGCGAGTTACCCAGGTAACAAGGTAACTGTCGGGCAGTTCAAAGGATGTGCTACTAGTGACACGCAAGGCGAGGACAAAAAACTCTGACATGTTATTAGAACACCAAGTTTGCAGGTGATCATTATCACCCGTCTTTTATTATTATTTTAGTAAGGCGAATGGAATTCGTGGTAATCACGGAGTCCACGACACCAGTGAAACTTAAACAGACCTGAAAGGATTCATATGCATTAAGTTATATGTAGCTGTTTGAAAATATTACGTGTCAACGGATGAATACGCTAAAAACGTCCCTTCACTTCAGCAATTTTGTACCAACCGTATAAACTTACTAAGGCGATATTATTTTCCTAATACTCGTATTTAAGTGTATTGTATAATACTACACGAAGGCGCCACCTATTGCTATTTCTAAATCCTACACACATATAAAAAAACTTGTTTATCAAGAATAACAGTTTAACTGCACAACATACATTTCAACGTTAGTTTATTTCTCAGAAATAAGCTAATCAGCGCGAATCAAACCAACGACCGAGGGTTTCAAAGCCATATAGAACATTTAAATGTCACAATATTGTTCACAGTGATATATTACATATGAAGTGCTGAATAACATAGAGCATATTAATTTTCTGATTCCAAGATCTACAAATTATTAATAATCTCTAGAAAATTCTAGAAAGTATAATTTTATAGGCTATATGGGATCCATGCTCGCCGATACAAACTCATCTCCAGGTACATTCTCAGTGTATTACATTTTTTCACACTTTTTCTTTAATCGTTTTCTTGTTCCTGAATGATATGCTTTCGTTTATCGCACATGTGAACAAACTGTGCAAAGAGGCTAATATCCACTTCTTTACAAGCACTGCAGCAACAGATTAACTTTTCCCTAACGTTTTTAATAACCCTGGAAGCGAATTGCATGCTGTTAACCAGCTTCTCTTCACTTTATCCTGGAGTATCTCATATGCTCTTTGGTGATTATTCTCCTACGGAGAAAAAAAAACCGTAAGGAGTTACGTAGAGATACGGAAATAAAATTTGGAGCGCCCTTTTGTTTCGTTTACAACACACTGCGCATGTGCAGTAAACAAGAACCCCTGTATACATGCTACTTGTGGACACTCGTGTGAAATTGTTGCCTACATACAGGTGGACTCCCATCAAGACTCGCTCCAAATTTTAATTTTGTGTCTGTACGTTGACACAGCCGCAATGTTTACACGTAGAATACGACCGAATGGTTCGCTGAGATACAATGAGACTACCATGTTAATTGCTTCAGGATTCGGCTATATAATCATATCGTCGTTGTTCCTGGAATAACTCCTATGTGCAAAATATACAATTTTTCAGTAGGAGGAAAAAAAACATTTATTCATCCTATGGCAGCCGTACATAGGAGACTGTGAATTCTTACATTTTCGAAAGAAAGAAATATAATTACATAGAGGAGATTTTATTATTTGCTGTATCACTATTTAAGTTATTTAATAGAGCAAAAATCTTAAAATCGATAAATATGTGACATAGCAGTTATTGCAGGAACGACGACGATATGCTTTGACATTTCGTTCAAATTAGCTCTTGAACACAACTATTTCAAAATTCATTTCATTAAAATTTATCTAAAGTTTAGAAATTAGTATCATTATAGCAGAACATGAAATGATCTAAATCAAATGACACTAAAACGAACACTGTGCGATGTGTCTTTCCCATGGTCTGACCGTTTACTGCACATTACGACATTGCACAACTTTTTCTTCCACTATACCGTCGTTATCCCACTCCTCTTATACCGATGACTCATCACTCATGTTACAAACGTTCGTCCTTCTACTCAAAAGTACAGTTTGGTTTATTTCGATGTCTCTATTAGTTCTCTCAGAGTAGGAGTTTCCAATCTCGTCTAATTCCGTTGTACACTTTGAGCGAATTTGGCTCTCTATACGCAGTGGACTATTCTACGTCAAAATACGAATATAGTGATCATGCGACCCGGCGATGTGCAAATCTTTCGCCTATTGCACAATAGCGAAACAAATTAGAAGAACGAAGCTGTTGTAGTGGCATAAGTAGTAGGGGCGGCTTTTGGGGTAGTGCCAGTGTGTCATGGCACCACCAATGAAAGAAACAAAAATAATATCCTAGAAAGCAGTTGTAATAGTTTATACATTTTATTCGTATTTCATTTGAACGAGCGCGCGCATATATCCAGACGCACTCTTGCAGCGTTTTTCCGAACGTTGGAGCCACTTCGCTGCGGCACTACCTGCGTCCACATAACACTGTACAAAAGGCTACTGCTTCTAGTTTATATGCGTTTCTTATGGCAGACTTTGAGCCGAATTCAATTTGATTCAGTAGTTAATATTCCGCCCGCTAGAGCACAGTAATGCAGAAATTTCGCTAGATGGCGGGGTTGTTGGAGACGAGTTCCGCGCCAAATGTTAATGTAATGTTGCCAATTCAAAACTAATGCACATAACTTGGATTTGAATGTGTAAATTATTATTCATTTAGCTATATTGAACGCAGAGATAGTCATGGTTTCATATTATGTAAAACTGTTTGTTAATGTTGTGTAATATTTGTTTTATTTTGCGGCAACTAAATATCGCTACAATGTTGCTATAGTATTGATGCTTCTGTTAACGATACATGAGATCTGTGCAGGACATGAACATGTGTTATTCAGGCCGCTGCCTTGGATTCATCGGCCTGTTAATTAAAGTGCAAACGTGTTTGTTTATTGTCTATGCCATTGTTTATCTCGTGTGTTTTTGCCAGTAATTTTACTAGTTATAAAAGTTATTTGTATTCGACTAACAATACTGTGAAAGTTTTGCATTATCTGTATCTGTAAATTTCGTTATTAGTTTCGGAAATGTTATTGTAACTGTTACTAGATGCATTATTAACTGTACACCTGGTAAAATAGCTGGTTTAATTAATGTGTTTTATTTAGGCCCAATTGTATAAAACTCCCTGACTAAAGATCAACTTTGAACAAAGATCGAAAAGTGAACCCAGTTCAGACACTTCTTCTATTGTATAAAACTTGTCTGCGATCAAATTACCTTGGTTCAAATGCAATCTAAGTTCACGTGAAAAGGATTTGGCAACATCGCATAAACAGGTGAAATACGTGATGCGCGGACAGGTTTGTTCAGTGTTGCCAATCTAGCGACTTTAACTCTTTTTCAACAACAATTTCTTTTAACTTTTATATTGCTTAAATAGGGATTTAGTGACCTTTCTAGCATCCCATAGTGAACAAATGTAATCTTTCTTTGTTGATAATGAGAAATCTAGCGACTTTACAACTACTTTTTGGCGACTTTCCGTACACTCTGTTGCAGACACTGGTTTTTTGTGCAATGTAAATAATGGCGGGCAATAAGAAGAAGGTTACTGTTCTCCGAGTTGTTATCATGTTATGGTGTTTGATACTGATAAACATAATAAAGCTTTATAAAACGACAATTTTCGTTTAGTAATACAGTTAATTGAAAATTTATGAATGTACCTATCATATTCGTTAATAATTAATGGTTGTTATAAACATAATATAATTATAGGTTATGTTATTTGATACTGCTGAACACGATAGAGCCTTATAAAATATAAGATTGTTTGTGTATTAAGGCAAGAAATTGAAAGAAATATATATAAATGTACCTATCATATCTATTAATATTAATAATACTGGATATTTTATTTGCACAATCTGTCACTCGTATATTTCAAACAGAAAAGAAATAACTGAACTTGGATCATCTAACTTAATCGGAGAAATTTCTTCAGTCAAAGTTGACTTTAGTTTGAGACAAATTAATATCAGATTAGACTTTATACAACACAAAATTCCAAGTTCAGCTGAAACAAGGATCAATTTAACCTCTGATCTAAGATTAAATGGTTTGTACAATCGGGCCTTAATATAATGCAAACGTGAACTGCGATTATTAATTTCACTAGGGTAATTTGCGTACAACTTTTTTCGTTTTTGGCACCACCACCAGAATGTCTCACTGGCCGCCACTGATAAGTAGATACGTCCAACTCTGGTTTTCCTCCAACTTGACATCCCATTCCACTTTAGGATTTGTATAGGCTTCATTACACACTATATACCAAAATATGTAAAATGTGTTGTTCTTAATTCCTAAATTAACAAATGTTATTTTTTCTATTGTATTTCTAATAATATAAATAAGTTGCGCACAATGTGCATTGATTTATATGTCATTTTCATTTACAAGTTCACTGATGGAGCATATTCTTGCTGGACATCTGTGATATCGTATCAAATGGTATCACACGAGTTTTTTACGTTAAGTTTCTACAGCATCAATATCAAGCAGGCTATCTCTATTATGAAACTGTTTTGTAATCCGTAATATTATATTAGTATAGAATTTAAACATGTATCATCATCGGTTTAAAAATTAAAAGGTCTTGTTAGAGTGTTCAGTATTGAAGCTGTTGAACCTGCTATCTAATTGAAATTGCTGTTAAGTTAATTTACACGTAACTGTATTAATGAAACTCCCAGGCGTTTCTGAACTGCGCCAAAAGGAAGGATAACCCGACAGCCTCACGTCTACCCGTTCTTTTTTTTTTTTTTGTGGCAGTTCCATTGATTAAGTTTTAATGGAGATTAGCAATCTTCAATCTTACGGGTAAATTAAACCATCTTCCTGACCCATCTCTACAATGCCCTCATTTAATTTCCCTCACTGCTGCTTTAAATACTCGCGCAGAGTAAATCTGCTATTAATTGAAGTTTCTGTTACAAAATGTCAAAATATCTTACCCTTTAAATTTGAAACCGGAGATCATATCCAGCGATGTACGACGTGGTGACGTAGTTCTAATTCAGTGACAAATGCCGCACCCAGCACTTACCTGCAACAAATAAAAGAGAAGTAATCAATCAAACAATGACAGTGGGTGCATAACTTGCAATTTATAGTGGTGAGATATAACTGCAGATGGACTTATTACCTAATGTTTACATATAATGTATACAGAGTTTCTAGTTACTGCACCGTGTCACAGATGCGGAACGAAGTGCCTCCATCTTCAGAGAATGACTAAAAATGGATCTATCTATAGAATTCATTAGCTAAAGCCTTCTGTAGAAATGCTACTACATGCTCCCTTCTGCTGGTGAGCTAGCATCCGTGACAAAGGTGCAGAGCCTCCAGTAACACCGTATCCCGCAGTAAGGTTTGCATCGTGCATTAATACAATTAATTATGATACTTAATCACTCATTTAAAATGTGTGTGACTGCAACCTGTGTATATTTTTGTGTGGCTTTACTTTGTTCATAGAGTTTTTTTCTGTGTTTATTTCTGTTATTGTATTTGTATTCCTGGTGTGGAAGAGAAGGCATGATGGCCTTAACTACACCAGAATAAATAAATAAATAAATAAATAAATAAATAAATAAATAAATAAATGAATGAAGTCCACACCTGTGGAGTAACGGTCAACGCGTCTGGCCGCGAATCCAGGTGGCCCGGGTTCGAATCCCGGTCGGGGAAAGTTACTTGGTTGAGGTTTTTCCCGGGGTTTTCCCTCAACCCAATACGAGCAAATGCTGGGTAACTTTCGGTGCTGGACCCCGGACTCATTTCACCGGCATTAAACCTTCATTTCATTCCGACGCTAAATAACCCAGATGTTGAAAAAGCGTCGTAAAATAACCCAATAAAAAAAGAATGAATGAATGAATAAATGAATAAATAAATAAATGAATAAATAAATGTATAAATAAATGAATAAATAAATAAATGTATGAATAAATAAATAAATAAATCTATGAATAGATAAATAAATAAATCTATGAATAGATAAATAAATAAATCTATGAATGAATGAATAAATAAATAAATAAATGTATGAATGAATGAATGAATGAATAAATAAATGTATGAATGAATGAATAAATAAATGTATGAATGAATAAATAAATAAATAAATGTATGAATAAATAAATGTATGAATGAATGAATAAATAAATGTATGAATAAATAAATAAATAAATAAATGTATGAATAAATAAATAAATAAATAAATGTATGAATAAATAAATAAATGTATGAATAAATAAATAAATGTATGAATGAATAAATAAATAAATAAATAAATGAATAAATAAATAAATAAATAAATCAATGAATGAATAAATAAATAAATAAATAAATGAATAAATGAATACATAAATGAATAAATGAATGAATAAATAAATAAATAAATCAATGAATGAATGAATAAATAAATAAATAAATAAATGAATAAATAAATAAATAAATGTATGAATGAATAAATAAATAAATAAATGTATGAATGAATAAATAAATAAATAAATGTATGAATGAATAAATAAATAAATAAATGTATGAATAAATAAATAAATAAATAAATAAATAAATAAATAAATAAATGTATGAATAAATAAATAAATGTATGAATAAATAAATAAATGTATGAATGAATAAATAAATAAATAAATAAATAAATGAATAAATAAATGAATAAATAAATAAATCAATGAATGAATGAATAAATAAATAAATACATAAATGAATAAATGAATACATAAATGAATAAATGAATGAATAAATAAATAAATAAATCAATGAATGAATGAATAAATAAATAAATAAATGAATAAATAAATAAATAAATGTATGAATGAATAAATAAATGTATGAATGAATAAATAAATAAATAAATGTATGAATAAATAAATAAATAAATGTATGAATAAATAAATAAATGTATGAATAAATAAATAAATGTATGAATGAATAAATAAATAAATAAATGAATGAATAAATAAATAAATGAATAAATAAATAAATCAATGAATAAATAAATAAATAAATAAATGAATAAATGAATACATAAATGAATAAATGAATGAATAAATAAATAAATAAATCAATGAATGAATAAATAAATAAATAAATAAATAAATAAATAAATAAATAAATAAATCAATGAATGAATGAATAAATAAATAAATAAATAAATGTATGAATGAATAAATAAATAAATAAATTCTGCTCTGCTGAGCAATGATGGTTCTTACATCACTGTCTAAATATCTAGAACAATTTCTTGGCCCGTGCAGGCGAGCTGCGGATCTCATTAGAGACATTCCAAATAGCTGACCCTCAATCAACCTCTATTTAAAATATCCGAGTATCGCGCTTATAATTAATTCCTTGACATGAGAAGGAATGCGAGAGGAGCTGAGGAGAGAGATCCGGATATCGGCACTGTGAGTTACGACCAGAGTGCAAATCTAACTTGGGTGGTTTAAAGTTCACATAGGCCGAAATTAAAGAACACGTAGGATTTGAATTATACGAAATGTTTGCATCAGAGTACATTTCATTTCTTGTAACATTGTAAGAGTCCCCACCTGTCTCCTAGAAAGGATTCCAACCCATCATAGTTATTAGGTGACATTAGATTCCGGAAGTTCATACATTTGCATACTTTTTTCTGGAGGCTATAAAATACATGCTTACACATAATCTGTGGGAACTGTCAATTTTTGAGTTCATTAAGCATGGTTTTATGTGGCATGTAAGTATTTTCGTCATTTTTATAAATGCTTAATATTTTCAATACTTAAGGCATAGGTTAAGTGAAGGTATTAACGCCATCTAATATTTTATCATTAGTTACGTGAAAGTCTGTGTTGGCAGCTCTAATTAGAGAAGTGTGGTGTTCAGAGGAACCATTCTTAAACACGTGGAACCAACAATGAAACGGATTTTTGTCTTTGGTGTGAGTTTAACAACCTTTGAGCTGGTGGTCGAGTGACGTGAATATTATGTTCTGCATAAAGTAAATACACATAATTGAATTTGAAATATAGCCTCGTGAGTCCTCAGGGTATAGTATACTATATCACATTTCATACATGATTATGATGTAAGATGTATGTGCAGAGACTCGAAGTATAGTATAATATACTTGCATGTGTGCCCTAACTGTAAACTGCAGAATCTTTTCAGAATTTTTCATGTCAGTGAGTTTTTGAAGTGTAGAACTACATTGAAGTTTAAAAATAAAAAACTAATGTCTCAGGACTCGGTAGGATAGTAAATGACGAAATGCTATGAAAAATTAATTTAACTTATATGTGTTAAGTTTAGTATAATGGTATTGTTTTAAAATTTATAACAATATATTATGATAATTTTCCACTTAAACTTGAATTGGTGACTGCAGGCAATAAAGTCATCTGCTGTGAGAAGAAATTTTTATTTAATAATAGCGGTTAGTTTAATCGTTTCTAACTTAAGGATAATCGACCGGACTTGGGTACCACGAATCCTGCGACACGGGTAGCACAAAGAAAACTGGACTCTGTTCACTATGTGAAGACGATTGTATACTCTACTTTTTTTCATGGAGTGCAGTTTGATAGAAAGGACTTTGCCGACAGACCTTCTACTGCCCCCTACTAATTGGTTGTCATAAATAATGTCTTCCTTACTGTTACGGAAATCTTGTCTTCTCCTGTCAGTAACCAATCACAACCCTCGTTCAGAAGAATTGACAGGCTCCCCTCAAATCCACGTGGAGGCAGAGTTGCCGCAACTTTTCCGAATTCCAAGAATTCTGTCAGTCTCACTGTCTCATTTCGAAGGTCACCAGGATTATGGCAACTGTGCAATGTTGAGACGAGGAGACAGGATGGAATTGTCAGAGGTGTTTGTGTAGGAAGTCATAAATCTGTAAGTGGGTGTTCAAAGAAGCCACCGAACTGCATTCCTTGAAATAAAGGAGAATATACGTCACTCAATGACATTGACCTTGAATGAATCTTTTAAAGTTATGTGGTAATGAGTATTGACACTTTTTTGTTGTCTGTACCGGTAATCATTTACAGTCCTTTAATTCTATAATATAATCTTACATTTGTCACTTTTGCTTATAAACACGTTCCTTTGTTCTAAAACATAAGTGGAGTTATAACCTTCACTGCAGGTAACAGCGCAAGTATGCGTCATACTTTTATTTGCTTGTATTGTTGTAAAACCTTGCCACAATTTTATTACAACTTTAGAAATGTACATTCAACAACAAAGGCAGCAAATGACCAATATCTAAAAAATGAATATTATTGTCAGTATTTCTGGTCAGCTGTAAACTACTTTTGAATTAATGGAGTTAATATCTTTACTTATCTTATTTATAAGATTTACAAGACTTTTTTTTTTCGTAAATTTAAAAAGCAGGGAGCTGCATGAGAAATAGAATGTGTGAAATACTGTGAAGATATACGAACACTCAAACAACACGTGACTTGTATGCCTCCATAAAGAAAATATCTGTTAAAAGCCCACGAAGAGTTTAGTTGGTTAGACCAATAGACCTAACATTCCACTTCCACCAGCATCAGTGTCAACCCTATGCGGCCTTATATTCTGCTCCGCATCTACAAGCCGTTAAAAAGGTGGTTATCTCGTGGTTCATTTTTTGGGTTTATCGAAAGCAATCATGTCACTGGGAACTGTTGGAACTCTCTTATATACAGTGTATATATATATTTTTAGTTGCTTTTTAACAAAATAAAATTAGTCTGAGTTCTGTTCCTGCCAATTTAGGACGAAAGGTAAAGAAAAAGTCCCGCGCCGTGGCGTCGTGGTCTAAGGCATCCTACCTAGGACTCGCGTTACGGAATGCGCGCTGGTTCGAGTCCTCATAGGGGAAGAAATTTTCTCATGAAATTTCGGCCAGTGTATGGGACCGGTGCCCACCCAGCATCGTGATGCACTTGGGGAGCTACGATAGGTAGCGAAATCCGGTTGCGAATGCCAGCTATAACGGCTGGAGGGATCATCGTGCTAACCACACGATACCTCCAGTCTGGTTGGATGATCGTCCACCTCTGCTTCGGCATGTGGGCGTAAGGCCAGCAGGCGGCTGGTCGGTCTAGGCCCTTCACGGGCTGTAGCGCCACGGATTATTATTATTATTATTATTATTATTATTATTATTATTATTATTATTATTATTATAGGTAAAGAAAAAGGTGACTCACAGTACACAAAACATCGTGCGATATTTCAGACATTTTGAAGGAAAATCTTCCATCACACCAAAGCATTTATCTCCAGCTGCGGAACAATTAACATAATTTAAATACCCTCCAATAATTCGTGTGACGTGGGACGAAGTTTCCACGACGCAAAGCCTCTTTAGAGACAACAGACACAGATTCTCAATTAAAAATCTCAGCCACGCGTTGGTCTTGAATTGCAACCCTTCTCTGCTTCAATCCCTACGAGTTATTGTAAGTCCATATTCATCAGCATTCGTGCTTTTAGGAAACGTAATTTTTCTGCATTTATGAATGCATATTTATTAGCTTATTTTACACTTTCAAGGGCATATTTGCACGTATATTTAGTACTTTTCAAGACATGAACTTCCGGGTCCACTCCATTGCTTGAAACACTGTGCAGTACAGGGGCAGCAGGAATATTCGTTCGATAACGGCTTCGTTTACAACCAGGTATACTGATCATGGCGGTCATCTAGTAAAGTGTTCTCTCCTGTAACACAGGGTTGCGAAATTAGATTTTGGTTTAAGGCTTCTAATATCGAAGGCTGATTTTGATTAAGGGGAGAGGATGGTATTTTTTGGTGAAAAATGAGTAAATTAAAAAAAAATCTTTAAAATACTCTGTTATATGTGTGGAATGCATAACATAACATTTTGTGGGTATTTGTGCCCTTATCGGATGCCGAGTCGCCATTTTTAAACTTCCTGCGTTATGGATTTTTAAATCACTCGCCCACTTTTATTGTTGCTTCCGGTAAATTAAATTTTCAAATTTTTTTTTTCCTTAAAATACCCTTTGATATGTGTGGAATGCATTGCATAACATTTTGTGGATATCTGTGTCCTTATCGGATGTTGAGACGTCATTTTTAAACTTCCTGCGCTATGGATTTTTAAATCACACGCCCGCATTTATCGGTTTCAAGTAACTTCATTTTTTTTAGCTACATTGCCAGACAAAAATGGATATAATTTCCGAACTATTAAATATACATGCATGAAATTTATAACACACATTGTTTTCTCTGTAACAAAAGCTTGTTAATTGATTTCATTTTAAATATACGTCCGTTTGCTTGCAAGAAAGGAAATCAGAAAATTGTTATTAAATTTTAATTGTTTATTTTACAAACGTAGGGACTAATATCAAAATTCTGTTACAGACAGTTTGTACAACATGCTTTTGCAAATATATTGCAAAAAAACTGTTTGAAACTATCTTTAAAAAAGGTTAGATAAATCGGTTTTAGTTCAATCCTGCATTGGGTGTACTTTTTTTCAAATTTGGGCCCCCAAATAATTTTTTTTTTCAAAATATTTTTATTTGGTTGAGTTGTCACAATTAAAAATGAATATTTTACACCAAATAGGAAAAAAGTTTTAAAAAATACCATCCTCTCCCCTTAATTGTTGACTTCTGTTGAAGGATCTGATGTCAGATTTTGCCTATCACGTATGAATTTTTTTTTAACGATTTGAAGAAATGCCATATTTCTATTTCTATTAATGCAATATTAACCCATTTAAATACAAAAATCAAATAATATTTGAAAATGTCTATACAGTAGACAAAATCAAACAGCACTATCTTGTTGATATTCACAATTTAGGTTCAACTCATTCCAAGTCTCAGGCAGACACTTCAGTTTTTAATACCGCTTCCTCTTCATCTGAAAGTTCTGTCTTCGAGATTGTCTTCTATGTTGCAGCTCCACATTGTCTCTTTTCATAGACCAACAGTAGTCAGCCATCATCACTTCATCCCACCTGCCTTGATAACGCTTTTCTATTTCTTTCACGTCTTGATGAACCCTTTCTCAGTGTTCGTTGTAATCTCCAAGACAACCAGGGAAGAAGTCAAGACGGCTATGAAGGAAATGGATTGCATCATAAATTTTTCATAGCTACCAACATATATTCTACAATGTTTTTTGAAATCTGGGTGTTTCCTATTCCACAAGTAATTGTCAATCACATTCTTAAATCCTGTCCAACCCAGTCGTTCTTCATGGGTCATTAAATTTTCAAAGTATCATCTTTCATCAAACTTCTTTTGTTGGGTCCCACAAATATTCCTTTTTAAGTTTAGCCTCAGAGAGAAGGGAAAATTTAGAACATATGTATTTGGAACAGCCACTATCTTTATGCAATGATTTTACAATCTGTTTCATTATTTCCAGTTTAATGTGAAGAGGCGACAAGATGATCCTGATTGTTTCACAGTAAACCATGTTCAATCACTTTACGATAGATGAAATTGATTGGAGTATAATATTACGCTTCTTCTTCTTATTCTTCTTTCTCTTAGTTTAGTCTCTCCCTTGTAGGTTCATTTACACGACCCATGCCACCCGGGCCTTACAGGGCCGCGACCTGTCGGGAGAGGAATTAAGCTATGGATCACATACATACTTTTTTGACCACACAAGGACATGGAGGGCCTCCCCGGATGAGGGATCAGCTCAATGCCAGGGCCACCTCCGATACAACACAAACATTTAAGACAGTACACAGCATTCACTCACACATATGAAAGGATTAAGGGAAGGATCGCCGTCCATGGCCGGACTTTCAAGAGGTACAATCCCGGCATTTGCCTGGAAATAACTGAGGAAACCATGAAAAACCTCAGTTAGGATTGCCGGCCCCTGTGATCGAACCCCGGACCTCCCGAATGCAAGGCCAGCCCTCTACCACGCCGCTAGCCCGCCCAGTTACAATATTACGCGCGAAATTTAAATATAGCGAACTTAAGGAATTACATAAAAACTGTGGGTGTTTGACGAAAACGGATTAAAATTTTTGCAGAGAGCATGAAAAAGTAATTCAAAATGACCCTTCATCATGTAAAGCGCCAAAACATGGCAACCCTGTGATAATCACAGAGAGAGACCTGGTTTCGTCGTGTTTTTCACAAATCTCTCACCCCACTTGAATTACAGTAGTGGAAAAGATAGGCCTACTTGGAGAATGCCAGTGTTCGAAGCCTGGCTGTGACGTCACTTACGCAATAATATAGGCCTATGTGGGGAATTCCACCCACATCACCTCCCAGCTGAGAAAATCCGTCACCCTTCATACACAGCAACACAGCGCGCGTGCGGGACGCGTCGAGAGGATATCGCGACAGCTCGATGGCTAACGGCGTGTCTCCTGCCCCTCTGCCATTACTTGCTATTAATTTGACGGAAATTATTTCCAGCTGTCGATGTCGTATATGGACGCCGCATTTTAACGAGCGTGTGGCTAAAAGTGAGAGCTGGAAACAACGCGCACCATGTCGCACTCTGCCTAATGATCTGCGCTGTGCACGTTGTCCTCGCTGAGCACCTGCCACGAAACAGGCCAGGACACAAAACGCGACTTTTTCGTAAACTAGTATCGAACTGCAGACGCCAGAACATCCAGGCCACGCTGATAGGAGCCCAGCCGAAATACAAAGCCGTTACTGACACGAACACTATTTTTAGACAGCCGTTCATTATTCAAAAATAAATTATAATTGGAATAATTTTGTGTTATTTATTCAGTATCCCCCGCATCTTCTTAAAACAATACATACATGGTCATAAGTTGTCCTTGCATTGTTTTTCAGGCGTATAATAGTAGGGGATACTGTTGTACCTTTGAACACTTTTCACATTTTGTTTTTTTTAATTTTGGAAAATGAAATTTTTTAAATGAAAAAATGCTTTAAATAATTATTGAAGATTCCTTTATAACTTCCTGTATGTATTTTCCTGTTTTAAGGATCTATTAAGGATGGAAAAAATAAAATGAAGGGATATGTAATGTGTTCAAAGGTACAACAGGATCATGTACCTTGGAACATACCCTCTTGTAAGTTGGAACACATGGAATATAGGAGGGAATATAGCTGTAAAAATTGACAATTATATTTAAAATGTATTTGCAATCATAAACCAGAGCAGGCTTCTCTGATTGAGATTTTATTTCCTGGAGGAGCAATAACTGCTTCAACAGCTTTCTTCAAGACATCCGAATCTTTAATTCCAGACTTACTTCGTGACATGATCTTAAAAATAAAAGAAAAACAAAAGCCGATCGTATCGTGTAATTTGGAACATGTTCCATGGTAAAAGATGTTTTGTGTTCAAAGGTACAAGAGGGTGCACGTTTAAACAAATATGGCTCCGAAAACTAGAGAGTCAAATAAATCATGGAAATTGAAATGTGTTATTACTCACCAGATGATAGGGAACACAATCAAATGCAATCTGGTTTTGTGTTAGAAAACATACATAAATGAACGAAATGATTACTTTTGGTACTAAAAAACTTCTTTTGTCCACGGAACTCACACTTTGCAATAAATCAAACTGAAACTATGACCAGAGCTACTTAGCGGCTTTCTCTACTATCTACTTCATTTTGAGTCCTCTAGGTAGCAGCAAAAATTAAAAAACAAAAAATGTTCAAAGCTACACTATGCTAAAGGTACAACAGTCTCCCCTACATTATGCAACGAGCCTATAATGATAGTAATTAAGACGCAAGTATGATTGTTTATGAAACGAGCGCAAGCGAGTTTCATAATTTTCATACGAGCGTCTTAATTACAATTATAGGCAAGTTTCATACGACTTTTTATGCTCGACCATATTTCTAACTTGAAATTATTTAAAATTAGGTCTTCTTATGGTTATGTGCGAACTGACCTGAATTGTGAGATGTGCGCAGACGCGAAAGTATTGATTTTTTCCGAGGCCGAATGTCATTGACCTTGGCAGAGAATAAGATGAAGATTACTCTGATATAACCTGGAAATTGATTTAGAATTAAAAAACGAGATGACAAATTGAATTTATTTGAATATTATTTACAATTAACGCTAATTATTATAGTAACAGAACATAACCTTCTGCGACAGTATTGGATTTCCAGCCTCCGTGACTTTTCGCTAATTGTCTTTCGATTGCATATCCGAGAATAATCGATATAACGGTACAAAGCTGACTTGTCATTGGCTGAACACCTGAACTTTAATGAGTAGGTGTACTTTAATGACATGCATTAAAGGACTGCTACCAGGTGCATAATTACTACATTTCGGCATGGTCGAGCATAAAAGATTGTAATAGGTTTAGTATTTATTTGGTAACCGAATTTTCCAACGTCTTAGAAAATAGATTTTTCTGAATATATGAAGAGTGACAAGAAATCAAAGATGTTCAGAGAGTAACTTAAAAGTTGCTACAACAAGAATCAAAGGAACAGAACGATAGATTTAACAACAGTTTTGTTGAATGGTGCAAGATTAAAAAATTAGGAAAATAAATACTAGTACGTGTCAGCGGAAATGGGTTAGTCATACTTCTAAGAAAAGTCTGGAATTTTGAAATTATGTTCAAATTAAATCACATTAAATTGTATTTAAATGCGAATAATAACCAAAAAACATTAGTTAAAACTTATTTTATAAACTAGAATTTAGAGGATGACGGATAGAACATTGAAACTAGTCTATCATGTAAAATAACATAATTTAAACATTAACACAGTTAAGCTGTTATTTATTTAATTGAAATAACTTAATAGGTCATGAGTGATTATTTTATTACTTGTAACTGCTGGAATTGCACAATTAAATGACATATTTCTTAAATGGTGTGTGTTCCTTAATAAAATGCAGATTCAAGGTATTTAATGTTCTGTTTCAATTTTTTATAATGATTTATTCATCGATCAGAGTATTTAGCATTATAGAGACCACTTCTAAATAAACAAAATAAACAAATACAAGTACAAATGTGACGCTGAATAGAAGGTAGCCTTACTTGGGCTTCTCAGTGAACAAAAAATTGTTATTAAGTAATGTAGATAGAAGTTTGGTGTGATAATAAATATCGATTCCAATATTAGGTCCATAGGAAGTCGCTCTTGATTCTGGTCGGCAATGTAGTGTACACTTACCTCCGGGAGACCAGTGGACGGCGCCTAGAACATTGCCTAAGTTGTGAATGAATAAACTGTTGATTGTGTCAATACCAGTTTCTCTGTGTAATAGCTGTGACGGACAAACCACGGAGAATTGAATGAAATTCGTAGGACTTTATTTTGAAATGACTGGATGCGTTTTATTCCACTATTGCAGCTTCCAGACAGGACAGGCGTAAAGCAGTAGAGGTCGTAATAGAGATGTGTAGAGTAGCATTCAATTTTGTAGCGTTAGAGATGATTTCTCAATCCACTTTTAAAAAAAGGCAATGGATCGTTTGCCAATTGAAAGTAAATTATGTAGGCCTACTAATCTTCTTATCAAAACAATACTCCCTTGAATGTAAACGGACACACTGACTAAAATGAAGGAGCATCAACAAATTATAATCTTGAAGTTACTAGTTACCTATTGGTCTAAAGTGAAACAATATAATATGCAAAGCCGCTGAAAAATAAATTTACTCTATATTTCCAATGCAAAAATATCGTAAAAACTATACAGTGTTAAATTCCAAAATTTTATCCTGCACAATTGTATGCAATACACATACTGTGTTAAGTTCGTAACGGAATCTAGGAAGTTGAAAAGACTGGATCTACTTCGTCCCGTCTTTTATAACTTCTCCTCAGTTCCGTCATAAAGCACTTATCATCCTGGTACTGCGATAGGCTATATTATTAACTTGTAACATCGAATTTACAACATCATCGTTAACTACTAAAAGTCTCTTTTCATCTAAGGCTATCTAAAAATGTATATCTGTACCTATTCTTAGTACAACACAAGTTTCCAAATTCGGAGAAGTTTGTGAATAGTAAGGACTCTCACTTTGAGAGGGGAACAGAGATTGAGGGTAATTGAGAATAAGGTTCTTAGGAAAATATATGGGGCTAAGAGGGATGAAGTTATAGGAGAATGGAGAAAGTTACACAACGCAGAGCTGCAGACATAATTAGGAACATTAAATCCAGACGTTTGAGATGGGCAGGGCATGTAGCACTATGGGAGAATCCATAAATGCATATTGGGTGTTAGTTGGGAGGCCGGAGGGAAAAATACCTTTGGGGAGGCCGAGACGTAGATGGGAGGATAATATTAAAATAGATTCGAGGGAGTTGGGATATGATGATAGAGACTGGATTAATCTTGCACAGGATAGGGACCAATGGCGGGTTTATGTGAGGGCGGCAATGAACCTCCGGGTTCCTTAAAAGCCAGTAAGTAAGTAAGTAAGTAAGTAAGTAAGTAAGTAGGCCTACGTAAGTAAGTGCAAGGCTATACTCATGTAATGCAGTAATAATTATTGTTACTATGTGTAGCTTTTAAACGAAAATATTTTATTCTCTTTTAATTTCAATCTCAAAACGTTAGTCAACGTTAACTTGGGAACACTAACTGTTCCCCTGTCAATTTCTTTATTTAACGATTGGGATCCACTGCACGCATCTTTCGAATGGTGCTCGTGTTGCAATACGTTTCACTCAATAGTTTCATTAGTATTTCGGCCGTCGACAATTACACAACCAAATAACCATAAATCGGTTAGTTAGTGTACACGCAACATGGGAGCTAGTCACATAAATATTCAAGTAACCAGAAATAAAACAAATTAGCAAGCCACATGTGCTGTAGCAAAGCCTTTTTACTAATATGGCTTACTAGGGTCGCAGTTCTACAAATTAGGTCATTTGACGGATTTGGTATAGATTTTTAAACATTACAGAACTGCCACCAAATTTATATTCTGCGGTATGACATTTATGCTTAGTTGTTCATCAACAAACAATAATATTTAACCACTAAATGACAAGAAATAGTGGGAAATAATTAATAATACTTAATAAGAGCAGGGCATGTAGCACGTATGAGCGAGTCCATAACTGCATATATATAGAGTGTTGGTTGGGAGGCCGGAGGGAAAAAGACCTTTGGGCAAGCCCAGACGTAGATGGAAAGACAATATTAAAATGGTTTTGAGAGAGGTGGGATATGATGATAGAGACTGGATTAATCTTGCTCAGGAAAGCGATGGCATCAGTTCGAAATTCACGTACTACGTCCTGCTAAGTCCTATATTGACCTGGTGATCGTGGTACCATGGATAAATATATAATAGGATGGGAAACTTACCGAGTTTCCCGTAACACATACTAGAGGCGCTGTTGTAGAAATTGATCTTGCTGCCATCTGTTTGTGGGAGGGGCGTATTAAATCTAGCAGCGCACCAAGTAGCGAAAAGAGTAATTACTCCATGCATTTAGCAGCGCATCTGGTGACGAAAATGTTAAACTGTGCAGAAAGTATTCCCTCCCACCCTCGTCGGTATTCAAAACTAACTCAATTTAAAATAAAACATTTACATTTTTATTCCTCACAGCATATTCTACTGAAAATTCTTACCGCAGCCAACAGGAAGATAAAAGAGACGATGTATTTTACACTACTCGATTAAAATATAACCAGACAGAAACAAAAAAAAATAAAGCAAAAGGTTAGATAATTGGGATAGTATTCTTTGGGTATTTATTGTACAGCGCAATGGAAAAGTCTGCAAGAACTACTTAGTTCAATTTATTATATTACTATTATTTTACAATACATTCAACAACACTATTTTTACAACGTCCATAAACATCACTGTTTAACATACACTGCTTATACACACACGTAACACTTTATGTACACTTATTAGCAAGTTTCTGTCTACCATTTCGTCTCCTCGACTCTCGAGCAATATCTCGAACGGATAAATAGAGAACTCTGGGTAATGTACCCAACACATAGTTCTAACGTTTACCACCTACGACGTTGGGCGCTGATCATCTTATTTCAGCCCCCCACGGCCAGATGGTGCTGACCGCAGTTTCGCATCCTATTATATATTTATCCATGGTGGTACCGCAGATACCGCGATTCAACCTGGCGCCATCTGTCCGAGAGAGCTACACTCTTTAGTCTGCCGCAGTCCGCTGTGATCTGTGCAGCTTCCCAAGACAGATAACATCTGTAGGCGAATCACAGTACCGCGTCTGCTGGATCTCCCAGTCGACCTGAAACTATTGAAGATGATAGATGAAGCTGAAATTTAATGAAGATGAAAAGAGTCCGAGATCCAAAGCCGAAAACAAACCAGCAATTGTGGTTCAAGTGGTTGAGAGTGAAAACGTTGGGAAACCCCCAACCATGTAACTTGTCTCAACCAGGATTTTAATCGGGTGGACTCGTTTCACAGTCAGGGATACTAACCGTTACTCTATAGCCGTGAATCCAGAGACATCTTACGCATAAATCAGGAATCGAAGTAGAAAACACGAGAGCGAGAAAAACTGATCAATAGGCTGCAGTGTACCCCGGACTGAATAATGGATGAGCCGTCAAAAAACAGAAGGTAAGAACATGTTTCATAGTGTGATCTCAGCTGTGGTTTATTTGCTGTCTTCCTCGGAATTCTCAGCATCATTCCGTCACTGGTTCATATCTTCCACCGCGCTTGAGGAATGAGCTAGAAGAGCTATGCAGCCAACAGGTTTATGGGTACGCCACGTGGTACACCCTATTACACACATTCCGTGTGTAGGGGGGTCAGATAAGTGTGCGGCGCACATTTTTGGAGGAAAAGGAAGACAGAAAGAACGGGCACATTTATACAGGAGGAGGAATGGAATCTTAGACATCTGCCCCGCCCCTCACAGAAGTCTTGCAAACATCCTTAACAACCGAGACGCAGAGGCGAGTATGCGCTGGCTATGACATGCCGCAAGGCCCATAATTCTCTCTCTACTGTTCTTCACCCCACAAACCACCCCTAACCAGAAAGAGGGGGAAAGAAATGAAGGGTTCTGCATATTTTCAAACAGACCAAAGTGTGCAGGGCTCGACTGTCTGTACAAGCACTGATCCAAAATCAAAACGGATTTAAGTGCTGTATCATGCAGATGTTCAGACTGATAATAGGTTATAAACAACGGAAATGTTTTAAGGTCCGCAGAATTCCATTAATAATTAAGTTTGATATGATGTATTCATAACAAATTTCATCCAGTTATTGAGTGGTAGCGCTTCCAGCTACACATATAGCAAACCTGGCTGCAATTTCCAGAGATTTATTTTCTAACCGTAGGGTCCAGATACGTACTTCTGGTCTTGTATTGTCACATCATTCTGAACACACTTTCACACAATCATGCTACTTGTGGTCACTCAATGTGGTTAGAAACTCTAAAAAATTGCAGATACGGAAATAAAATGTATGCAACAAGGTTCGCAAAACTATTCACCAGTAGCATACATTTGGGCGCTCTTGTTTGCGGCATGTGCGCAATGCGTTGAATCTGGGACTTAGTAAAATTAGGCGTCCCATTTCTTTTTTTGGGTCTGTAAATTCTTTCGGGAGGTGAAAGTAACTCGAATATTGAATATTCTCATTTCCTTAAGATTACATAGAGGTGAACTGTTATATTTTGTAAAAAAAAAAATTACGATTTTCCTCAAAAATTCTTAAAGTTTAGAATAGCTCTCAATAAATTTTCATACCTACACTGCTGACCAATCACATGTTAGAATTAGAAGAAACTGCTTGTGTTTACTTTACTCTAGTTAGGCTATACATGCTAGTTCCAGACTTTTAACTCTTTTTTCTCGGCTCAGGTTTTTTTGTACTTTTTCATTTACTAAAAATACTACTCTTCCTGCAAAATTTTACTTATTTATTTATTTATTTATTTATTTATTTATTTATTATTTTGCTAATAATTGTAACAAAATATAATATTATACAGAAAAACTTTAGCTCCCCCCTGAAAGAATAGAACTCGTGCTCAGGGGCGGATTCCTGAATTGAAATTAATAATTATACAATAGAATAATGTCTTATGTCTACTGTGCAATTATAGTATATAAATTTAAGTTTACAATTTTTCAATTTTTATAAAACCCATACACAACTTTTTAAATTTAATACCAGAACTATTGGAATTGACAAGATTAGGATATTTAAATATAAATTTGTTACATATTCTTGGGCCTAAATTACTACTATGATTAAATACTGTAACAGTGTTGCATTTTGGTTCAAACAATCTTAAAGAATTCATACATTTTGTTTCATAACTATGAGAATACAATTCAAAATTATTTCGATTTTTATGTATGAATTTTATTAATACAATATAATAAATTTGTCTTAAGTTAAGTACATTAAAGTCTAGAAACAAATTTTGAGATGGAAAATCAATAGGTTTATGAAGACATATTTTAATTATTTCCTTCTGTAATAAATAAAGTGGATTAAAATTGGATTTAAATGAGCTACCCCATCCTATATTTCCATGCATAATTACCGATTGAAATAAAGTTAAATATATTGTACGTAATAAACTTATTGACAAGTAATTCCTCAATAAAACAAAATAATATACTATTTTACGTAATTTATTACTAAGGTAATTAATGTGTTGGTTCTATTTTAAATGATTATCGAAAATTATGATTAAATACTTAACTTCAGAGGACTTTTTAATAATCGGGCATTTACAATGTATAAGACAACAATCAGAATTATGTAATTTAATACTTAATATAGATGTAGGAGGTTATAATAGATGCATTTTTGTCGATGTTCTTGAATGTGTGCTTAATAACATTTAATATTGAAACTTCTTTAGACTTCATATTTCATTTTTTTTTATATCAGAGGTGACCTCTAGTTTGACTAGTTTATAAAATTTAAATCTAATTTCAGTGTATTCTTAAATGTGTCATATTTGCTACGGGATAATCATAATTATTTTTTTGCGTAATTCCTTAATCAGCAGAGTCGCGTCTCCTCTTCTCTTCAGAACGTGGTACACTGGCGCTGAAATACGAGTATACTAGACCGCTACTAATCGATAGTGATCGATAATTTGTTGGTGTAAGTGCGGCTTCTTTAGTTATTACTTCTAGGAATAAATATCCAATATAATAGTGTCGCGAAAACTAATCTGCTTACATACACCCGCACTAGAAACTAAAAAAATTCACCTCCCTCTAATGATTGTAAAAAAACCACTAGATTTAGCGAGCAACCATGACAACGACAATCATGAGAATAATTTAGACTTGATCTACATCAATATTTTCCCAAACACTTTTTCCCCCGTCCCAATAATAGGGTCACCTATTGAGAAATATCGGAGCTATTTCAAAGTTTGTCAATTTGTTATAAAAATGGTTCTGACTTACCTGTAGTTAGAAAGTTCGTTTACACCAGCGGTGGCGAAAATGTAATCGTGCGCCGAGCCACTGTGTAACCTGCAACGTGCATAGCACCTATGGAGGGAGGCGGACACCCAAAGGGGGAGTGAAGCAACTGTCTGACTTATTAACGGATTTTCATTTTCCTTACGTCAAGCACTTAAATATAATTTTATACAGTACAAGACTGCAAACTAATGTTTAGTACGTGTAACGAAGAAAGAAATGAACAATAAATGAACAATATCACAACCTAAAATTAACTGTCTTCAGAATGTCTCTGCGACAGAGTTTCAAAATCAGGAATTATGTCACTTAATGCCAGTCGTAGTTGATCACGAAAGTATTTCTCTGTCAGTCGTGATCTAAATTTGATTTTTACTAATTTCATTGTTGGAAATAATTTTCCACAAACGCAAGTTGTAGCGAACATGGCTTCGACAGAGCAAGCGAAAGAACGAAGCTTCGGATATTTATTTTTTGGCAAAGATTTGAAAGTTCAACATTTGTCAAGTCCTTACATCTAGCTTTCATTTGACATCACATAGTAAATCAGTGAGTTCAAATTGAAGAGCTAACCGCATTATTCGTACATCTGCTGAAAAAGGGTCGACGTATAGCGGCGATGATGATGATGTTGATGATGATGATGATGATAACAACAGCAACAATAACACTTAGTCCATATCTGTGGAGTAACGGTCAGCACGTCTGGTTGCGAAACCAGGTGGCCCGGGTTCGAATCCCGGTCGGGCAAGTTACCTCGTTGAGGTTTTTTCCGGGGTTTTCCCTCAACCCAATACGAGCAAATGTTGGGTAACTTTCGGTGCTGGACCCCGGACTCATTTCACCGGCATTATCACCTTCATATCATTCAGACGCTAAATAACCTAGATGTTAATACAGCGTCGTAAAATAACCCAATAAGATAAAAAATAAATAACACTTAACCTTTTAATGTTTCATCAGTAACATGTAGTATAATGCCGTTTTATGTTATACAACCGTTTTCCTCGTAATACTTGTGAACAAATCATACATTTAATATTCTCATCATATTGACAGCAAAAAAAAAAAAAATGCGTCCTCCCATTCTACTTGGAACTTTCGTACATGGTTTCGAGAGAGACATATGCCACTCGCAGGTCAGAGACAAATACAAATGGAACGGAGTTTGACTCCAGTGAGTGAGAGGGTGGGGGTTGGCGGAGGTTATAAGCAAGCAAAATGCACTGTGAGCCACAATGTCTCGCGAGTCACGTTCTCGCCACGGCTTTTACACGATCTGAAAATTGTAGATCAGATATCTTTGAATACCAATGCATTACGACGATATGGAATCCTTCGCGTGGAATTCACAGACTTACAAAATGCCTTCGATAAACGTTTGAACACACCTGAAAGCGAGTTTTTGTGCCTCTTATAATCGTATATGCGAAGAATCTTAATTGTGTATCAAAGCTCATGTCAAGCTAAGCGATGGTTTATTTTCATGCACTTCTTCACTACAAGACATGAATTTTAAACTTTGGGAACTACGCAGTAACCGACTGGTGTTCTTGGTTCTCCAAGTGTTGTTCTTCCGAGATCTTAGCACGTATTTACGTTACTACTTTTTTATTCTTTGAAGAAACACCGCGGAAAAATATTTCTTCTGATTCAGTATCTGTTAGTTACAGGGGAGACAGTTCTGACATCGGTAATTATACACAAAGTTGCTGCTAAGAAGTATTTTACACTTCTCCCCTCTCCCCACTTGCAGCTCCAACACATGGCAGACACATGGGGCGGTCTCCGCGTCGTTCAAAGCCCGTTTGGGGGCGTAACTACAAATATCGTGTTATAAGAATATGTATCTCATTAAGTTGGCCTTCAGAATCATGAAATCTGGATATGAAACCCTGATCCGAGAGCTGTTATGCCCACCTCCCTTGCAAATCTTTCAAATTATAGAAGGCGGAACACTTAATTCTATATATTATTTACAGCCTATAAGTCCCACGTGTTCAACTTATGCACGTGTGACATTAAAATCTAACGATAAATATCCAGGCGAACGATCGTGGGCAATAAACTCAAAAACGTGTACAATGTAGTCTATTCGACAAGACAAACTGTTGTTAAACCAAAATTATGAGAGCAACGTGAAATCTTTCCATGTTGAATCTTTCGTACACTACTTTTAACACTTGAATATAAATAATTGATTAAATGGCGATCTTACTCGTGTTAATTGTGTAAGCATGTGCGGCTTACAACTGTTTCGATGCTTCTTCACACCATCCTCAGAGCCTACTAGATCTCGGCGTCATCTCGAACTTCGCTGCCTGTTGTGTTGGTGCGTTCGATTGTTGAAAAGTGTTGAAATGTGGTGTCAAATAGTGTGTGTGTTCTGAAATTGATCTGTGTGTTGAGAATTTGATCAGGATGTGTTTTAGTGTGTATATTTCATATTGTTCTAGTGTGTTGAGTTTTTGGTTTTTGGGTTGTATGTGTAGGATTTCCATGTCTGTATTTATGTTATTGTATGTGTGGTTAGCATTAGCTATGTGTTCGGCATATGTAGATGTATTGTGTCCTCTGGTTAATGCTTTAATGTGTTGCGACAGTTTCTACATTGGACAAACAGGCAGATCATTCCAAACTCGATACAAAGAACACATTAAAGCAATAACCAGAGGACACAATACATCTACATATGCCGAACACATAACTAATGCTAACCACACATACAATAACATAAATACAGACATGGAAATCCTACACATACAACCCAAAAACCAAAAACTCAACACACTAGAACAATATGAAATATACAGACACACTAAAACACACCCTGATCAAATTCTCAACACACAGATCAATTTCAGAACACACACACTATTTGACACCACATTTCAACACTTTCCAACAATCGGACGCACCCACACAACAGGCAGCGAAGTTCGAGATGACGCCGAGATCTAGTAGGCTCTGAGGATGGTGTGAAGAAGCACCGAAACAGCTGTAAGCCGCACATACTTACACAATTAACACGAGTAAGATCGCCATTTAATCAATTATTTATGTGAAATATTTATTCTTCCATTTTATACCACTGTCCTAACCTGGTCTTCACTCTCTCAATAAACGCCTTCATTTTTATGCTATTCCCAAATTTGCAATGTCTTTGTTCTGAACTCCCAACGTTTCGGCTTTAAAGATTACTCTTTATCTTCTTCCCATCCGTCTTGTGGTCTTCTGAACATTCAGTCAAGCTTTGGTAAAATAACGCTTGCTGTTAAAATTAAACATCCTGTTAGTGTAATAATGTTTCATCAAACAATTGAAGTACTTTGGTTAGTTAACGGGATGTTAAGAGCAATATAACAGGAATCAACGGGGCAGTGACTGTATGAAAGTTTTCTGACTGTGTCTAGTTCTGGTGTAGTCATTTGTTTTAGCGGCAACCGTATATTTCTATATTGTGGAAGTATTAGAAACTAATATAATTATAATGGAAATTGAGAAAAAGAAAGTGTAAGAAGCAGTAACTTTACCTGGAAATATATTTTAGTAGGTCTAGCCACTAATTATAATAACGTAATTGAAGACAAACGTAGTGATGGAAAAATCGACAAGCTTGGTTTCTTTAACCCAAGATTTCAATCGCCATTTGGATGTAAAGACGCGAACTATGAAACAAATAAAACGATGTTATAAAAATTTGAAGAGGAATGTTAAGAAGGATCATGCAAAACATAAGGTGAAAAATCCGAAAACTGACGGTAGTACTTTCACTCCCAAAGTTGATGATGTGGGTGTAACAATTCTTTTAATTATCCAGGATCAAACAGAACTATTAGAAAATGAAGATGATTGTGATGCTGAATACAATGGCTAGTATTACCATTATTTTCATATCCTAGATACATAACATATTTCCACATGCCATTAGTTATCTTACATGGAAATTGTTACTTTCTGATAAATCTACAATATTGTTTCTTCTATGATTACTTTACTGGGCTTCAAAAACGCCAAATATATCGTGATATAAAAGTTGCTTGTAACATGGAACAAGAAGGAATATCCGGGGTGGAAAAGTTAGAATATAAATAGGTGATAGAATATTTACGGTATCTAGTATAATTTTATTACGAATATATACGGTTTATACAAAGGACGACATAATATACTGTAGTTAGCGATATATGTGTAGTTTTCGGAGGTCCTGTCCAGCAGTGTCCATGGTTACACGGGCCTGTATATTTACTCTTATGACCCACCCAATGCAACTGCAGCCTAGCAACCGACCTTTCACTACTGAATGACCCGCACTGGATTTCAGATTAACAAAACTGCCAAAATCGGTGGCGCCGACTGTACCCAGGAGTCTATTTCTCATGACGTTCACCACGAAAGTATAAAAACGCATGTGGATCCAGGATTTTTTTATTACATTTCCTAATAAGATATGAATTTTATGACATGACGTCATTTCAACTACTTGAGAGTCTGAGTTGAAATTAAACGTGAAGAAAATACGAAAAATATAAATTTTCGATATTTATTTCTTTTTTATTTAAATCCACCACCAACAGAAGCAGGCTTCCAATTACAGGTGGCTTACATAGATACTTACACAAAATACATAATAAGAAAAAAAACAAAACAAAACAAACAACACAAACGAAAGAAAGAAAATACATAACGGTAATAGATGCTAGAATATAATATTGTAGTTAATATAGTGCCAAATGTCAATATAATGATGCATAATTATTCAAAAACTAGAGTAAAAACATAATACACTACTTCATAATTTAAATATCTAAGGAAATACAATTTTCTTTAATATTGTATGAAATTTTTCAACTGTTAAACTGAAATCTAATTGAGAATCACAGTTTAAAGACAGAGAGTTGTAAGTATTAAGGCTGGTTCACAATAAATCGGGAACGGAAACGGCAACGAGAACGAGAACGGAAAGATTGTTAAAATGAATGTATTTAAATGTGAGGATTCACAATTAACTATTGTGAACGTTCACATTTAAATACATTGATTTTAACATTATTTCCGTTCTCGTTCTCGTTGCCGTTTCCCTTCCTGGTTTAATGTAAACCAGCCTTTACACATAACAAACAATGGAGAGTTCTTGAAGAAAACAGTTCTAGGAATGGGAATAACAAAAGGTTGCCTATGACGTAATTCTGTTTTTTTTTTTTACATTGAACTGAAGGAATTTAAGAAAATTACAGTTATTCAATATACCGTTAACAGTCTTATAGAGTAAAATTTAACTATTTATTAATCGTCGAGATTTTAAAGTTTTATAATTAAATTCAAAAAGTAACTGATTATATGAAATTTGCTTGTCATAAGACGACACGTGATGTTTTTTAAAATATAAATAACGTAAAAATCTTTTCTGTATCCTTTCTATTTGCATCTGATGGGATTGGAACTGAGGTGACCATATTACAGACGCATACTCTAGCTTACTCCTAACTAGAGTTTTATATAGAGTATCAATAGTATTTATATTTTTTAATTCTTTTGTATTTTGTATGACGTGAATATGTTAGGAGAAAATCCACAAACGATTAGGGAAAACACGGAAATTTTACTGGAAGCAAATAAAGAGATAGGTTTGGAAGTAAATCCCGAAAAGACAAAGTATAATATGATTATGTCTCGTGACGAGAATATTGTACGAAATGGAAATATAAAAATTGGAAATTTATCTTTTGAAGAGGTGGAGAAGTTCAAATATCTGGGAGCAACAGTTTAATATAAATGATACTAGGGAGGAAATTAAACACAGAATAAATATGGGAAATGCCTATTATTACTCGGTTGAGAAACTTTTGTCATCCAGTCTGCTATCGAAAAATGTGAAAGTTAGAATTTATAAAACAGTTATATTACCGGTTCTTCTGTATGGTTGTGAAACTTGGACTCTCACTTTGAGAGAGGAACAGAGAATAAGGTGCTTAGGAAAATATTTGGGGCTAAGAGGGATGAAGTTACAGGAGAATGGAGAAAGTTACACAACACAGAACTGCACGCATTGTATTCTTCACCTGACATAATTAGGAACATTAAATCCAGACGTTTGAGATGGGCAGAGCATGTAAGCACGTATGGGCGAATCCAGAAATGCATATAGAGTGTTAGTTGTGAGGTCGGAGGAAAAAGACCTTTAGGGAGGCCGAGACGTAGATGGGAAGATAATATTAAAATGGATTTGAGGGAGGTGGGATATGATGATAGAGAATGGATTAATTTTGCTCAGGATAGGGACCAATGGCGGGCTTATGTGAGGGCGGCAATGAACCTCCGGGTTCCTTAAAAGCCAGTAAGTAAGTAAGTAAGTAAGTAAGTAAGTAAGTAAGTAAGTAAGTAAGTAAGTAAGTAAGTAAGTAAGTAATTCTTTTGTATTTCTGATTATAAATCCTAATTTTCTATATGCTTAAATTGTTTCTTCTCTGTACAGGTACTCTAAGTTTATTTTCAATCAACATTCACATATTACATGACCCGACACCCTGCACACAATTTGGCTTTTCTATCGACGTGGAGAATACGCCCTTCGAGTGTCGACGGTTACAAAGTCATGGGTGCTCTACCTCCTTGTTCCCTTGGGACTTCATAGCTGGAAGTACGTGGAAAGCACTAATAATGTTCGGCACTGAACAGTTGAAACGCGACTGAACAAAAGGAACTTTCAATAATTTCATTTTCAATCAGAGCGGAAGAAACTAGCAACTGTTTCGCGTTGCTAAACAATTAAACACAGAAAATTGTTTGGCCGCACTCATAATGAAGCGATACTTCCGACAATGTGCCTCATGTTCGCTTTGTTTAGAAAGTCTGGATATAAAACACGAGGCGAAGAGTTGGAATATTCGTGGCGGTGGTTTGTTTGGCAACGGGAATGTAAACAACCCGCCTCAAGTTAAGTGTCGATTTACGGACGCTCAGTTCACGTCGAGCCGTCGCGCTGCGCCAGCCGCCCGGCGGATGTTTGCCTTTCTGTTGAAAACTTAAAAAAAATACTACGGCGCATTTTGTATACATATCTTTCATTCACACCGGAAACCATCTATTTCTGAGTATAATATGATACCATCACTGAAACCAATTAGCTCTCTCAATTCTTTAAAACGATAGCAAGTTAGACTTATGTGAAAATTGGTATGAGAATTAGAGGAGGGTCGATTCGTGAACGAATCGTTCATTCGAACGACTAATAATAAAGAATCGTACGAATCGATTCGCGGTAATAACGAATCGTCGTTCAAAAGAATCGTAACGAATCGTCGTTCAAAAGAATAGTAACGAATTGACATGGTATCGTAACCCACGATTCTATTTACTTGTTTGATGTAACCTGTCAACGGACATTTCCGAACCGTGTCGAATGCTCCCGAGCGAGAGTGAAATCAAAATACTGCATTTGTTAAGTATGGAAAATAATGAACACAAACCTGAAATTTGCATAGTTAAATAGAGAGTAATGCAAAAAATGTACTTCATAATAAGGTTCAGTTGATAAATTATAATTTAGAAACATTATCTTGGGTAATTTTGTAGACTAATGGAGGTCATGCTGAATGGTTCCAGCCAATGAGAAAGAGACAATCCAATGTCTCGCCTCTTATGCCATCTATGAGAGAGATGTAGAACGTTTTTGTTCTACGCGTGGTTTGCAAAGGAAAGTGTCCTGTAAGTCATTCGTTGACGAATCGTTGGAATCGCAGACTGAGAAGAATGTGAACGAATCGTTAGAACCGATTCGTAATGCATGATTGAATCGTTGAAATCGACTTCTGAAAAAGAATCGTGTTGCCCAACTCTAATGAGAATGCACTGCTGTACTTGTTGGCGCTGTATAGCATACATGGGCACAATTTTCGCCTACGTGAGGCACTCGATTTGAAATAGTTTGTTTACTAGGAGAGGAGACTGCAGAGTAGGATGGGAAATATAAACTGCTGTGACCTGCGTCACCTTATCGTAATCGCTAAGGCGGTCAGTGGCGAATTATTAGGAAAGCGCTTGGTTAACGTGAGAGACTCGAAAACTTTCCATTCAATTCGGAAAATTAATTCGGCAGCTTTAATCATAAACCTCTTTACTACTTCTCCATCATTGAATTGATTTAAATCACAGGCGAGAAATTGCGTAACTAGCCAATAATATTCCATCACGTTGTCTACGTTTATTTTCTTGAATATTCTGGCGTTTCTCAAGATTACTTCATCTATTTGCACGTTTTCGACCTAAAATAATTTCAAAAAATCATATTTCGTTTTCTACGCACATTTAATATTTTTTTATAAATTTCTTTTGGAAATAATACATACTAACAACATTTAATTCCTCGTACCTTTTAATGCAGCGTGTTTAAGGTATAATGTCGTATTTAGTATACTATGCAAATTTTAAGATCATAAATTTTCTTCGGAATAGTACGAAAAATAACATTTAATTTGTCTTACCTTCTAATTCAGCATGTTCTTTATGGCATAAGGAGTAATTTCGTTGTATTTTATATTTATTAATGCCTAATAGGATTTTCGAGCATAACATACATCATATGTTCTCCCCTTCTAAACAGCAAAAAAAACTCTTCCTCCCATTTCTCATGAAATATTCGTTTTCTAACGCGTACACACTGTTTTGATAATGCCATTATGCCACCACTGATATTGCTTATGAAACTGATATAGAACCTGCCCACGCCTAGGAGCTGCGTGAGGGAGGAACGGGGACTGTGAAGATAATGTCACTCAGAGCGATAAGCTCTGTGAAGGTCAGTGAGGCATTATTTCTCAAGTAAGGCACGATGCCCATCCATTCTGTAAAGAAAAGAATTTACTCCGTGTGGATAGATTGAGTCCTTCATGATTAGTGATAGATAAATTTCCGGGAACTTTGCCATCAGGAATATTCCCTGAAAAAGTTCCCAGTCGTCAAAATATGAACGACTGTTAAAATTGAGTTTTATTGTTGAAATAACACTGAAAATTAACATTACAGAATTTTTTCATATGAAAGCACAGAAAGTCATTAAATATGGACACAGAGGTCTCATATTTATTTAACAAATATCAACTATTTAACAACTTTATAAAAAAGTGTTCTATTTTAAATTGATCAACAATTTCATTGTTATTTCGGATTGGAGTCAGAATACAAAGAGAAATACATAAAAGATACAGAGGACACCCAAAAGACTCAACCAGAGATCGGCAAAATGGTTATCATGACGACGTAAACTGTGACGTCACTGAATGCAACCCGCTAAACACAGGGAGCATCAGAGAGGAAGAAAGGCATTTATCTTTCAGTAGTGGTGTAGAAAAATGTTACATTCTTCAGACTTTTTTACTAAAATATTCCTAATTTACATAATCTGAGTATTTATGTTGAAAAACATTTTTTTATAATTTATCTGGATTTTTAATATGCTACAAACATCTAATACCATTTTAAAAAACGGCTATCATTGCTCCCTTACCAAGTAAGTTTTCGTCTGGATATTTTTTTTAGAATGTATAATTTTAAGTTTTCAAAAAAATATAATATATATGTATATGTTCACAAATTGAAACATAGCTGCTCTGTTGGCAAAAAATAA